>NC_050572.1:25687533-25987533 GCF_013265735.2 Oncorhynchus mykiss
GCACTTACCCTCCCCAGAACTCAGTGCTCATCTTTATGAAACAGCTCTCTGTAGATGTGTCAAGTGGACCGACATGACGCCTTGTCATCTATCATAGTGTCTGATCCCTCCTGTCATGAGGCTCCAGTCGCCCACCTCCTGTCTGCTCCACATGCCCAGATGTGAGCCTCGATCTCTGGGAAGAGAGAGTAAAGACAGCCCCTGTGACACTACATGCTCTAAATCAGGGGTGTCAAACTCATTTTGCCCAGGGGCCACATTCGCTCTTCAACGAGGTCCGGAGGGCCGCACTGGATATTGGTTATATTTCCTTGCTGTCAAAATCTGACCAAAATAGTTCTCTATCGATTGTTTTGGGGATTTTCAATGTGATTATTAGCAAGCTGAACAGTCATGAATGTAATACATTTTAAAGTATATTTTAAAGCATATCGAGTTTGTTGTCTAGTATACAATACCAATCAAATATTTGGACACACCTACTCATTCAAGGGTTTTTCTTTATTTATACTATTTTCTACATTGAATGATGTGAAGACATCAAAACTATGAAATAACACATATGGAATCATGTAATAACCAAAAAAGTGCTAAACAAATCAAAAATATATTTTAGATTTTAGATTCTTCAAAGTAGCCACCCTATGCCTTGATGACAGCTTTGCACACTCTTGGCATTGTCTCAACCAGCTTCACGAGGTAGTCACCTGGAATACTTTTCCAACTGTCTTGAAGGAGTTCCCACATACTGTATGCTGAGCACTTGTTGGCTGCTTTTCCTTCACTCTGTGGTCCAACTGCACTTGAAGAAACATTCAAAGTTCTTGAAATTTCGCATTTACTGACTTTCATGTCTTAAAGTAATAACGGACTGTCGTTTCTCTTTGCTTATTTGAGCTGTTCTTGCCATAATATGGACTTGGTATTTTATCAAATAGGGCTATCTTCTGTGTACCAACCCATACCTTGTCACAACACAACTGATTGGCTGAAATATATTTATATTTTTTTTACCCACTTTATTTTGTTACTACATGATTCCATATGTGTTATTTCATAGTTTTGATGTCTTCACTATTATTCTACAATGTAGAATACCACATAGGTAATAATGTAGTAACCAAAAAAGTGTTAAACACATTAAAATGTATTTTATATTTAAAATTCTTCAAAATAGCCACCCTTTGCCTTGATGACAACTTTGCACACTCTTGGCTTCTCTCAACCAACTTCATAAGGTAGTCACTTGGAATGCATTTCGATTAACCTTTCTAGCACAGGGGTTCCGCTAGCGGAACACCTCGACAACATCCCGCTGAAAAGGCAGCGAATGAAATTCAAAAATGTTTTTTTAAAATATGTACAGTAACTTTCACACATTAACAAGTCCAATACAGCAAATGAAAGATAAACATCTTGTTAATCTACCCATCGTGTCCGATTTAAAAAATGCTTTACAGCTAAAGCACAACATATGATTATGTTAGGTCATAGCCAAGTCGAAAAAACACACACAGCCATTTTCCAGCCAAAGATAGTCACAAAAAGCAGAAATATAGATAAAATGAATCACTAACCTATGATGATCTTCATCAGATGACACTCATAGGACATCATGTTACACAATACATGTATGTTTTGTTCGATAATGTGCATATTTATATCCAAAAATCTCAGTTTACATTGGCGCCTTACACACAGTAATGTTTTGATTCCAAAACATCCAGTGATTTTGCAGAAATGCTAATAATAAACATACTCGTGTTATTCACAGAATTAAAGATATACTTCTCCTTAATGCAACCGCTGTGTCAGATTTAAAAAAAACTTTACGGAAAAAGCATAATCTGAGAACGGCGCTCAGAACCCAAAACAGCTAGAGAATAGCCGCCATTTTGGAATCAACAAAGTTAGAAACAAAGTATTCACTAACCTTTGATGATCTTCATCAGAAGGCACTCCCAGGAATCCCAGTTCGACAATAAATGACTGATTTGTTCCATAAAGTTACATAATTTATGTCCAAATAGCCACTTGTTGTTAGCGTGTTCAGCCCAGTAATCCATCTTCATGAGGCGTGAGCATTTCATCCAGACAAAAACTCAAAAATGTCCATTACAATCCTTTAGAAACATGTCAAATTATGTATGGAATCAATCGATAGGATGTTTTTAACATAAAACATCAATAATATTCCAACCGGAGAATTCCTTTGTCTTTAGAAAGGCACTGGAACGAGAGGTAACTCTGTCGGGAGCGCGCGTCATGAGACCGAGGCCCTATGCCAGACCACTGACTCAAACAGGTCTCATGAGCCCCTCCTTTATAGTAGAATCCTCATTCAAGTTTCAAAAGACGGTTGACATCTAGTGGAAGCCCTAGGAAGTGCAACCTCATCCATATCTCAATGTGTACTCAGTTGGCCAAGCTTTGAAAAACTACAAACCTCAGATGTCCCACTTCCAGGATTTTTCTCAGGTTTTTGCCTGCCATATGTGTTCTGTTATACTCACAGACATCATTCAAACAGCTTTAGAAACTTAAGAGTATTTTCTATCCAATAATAATATGCATATATTAGCATCTGGAACTGAGTAGGAGGCAGTTCACTCTGGGCACGCACATTTCTTTTTAACTTCCTTAATCACCCTTTTTTTCAATTTTCGCCTAAAATGACATACTCAAATCAAACTGCCTGTAGCTCAGGCCCTGAAGCAAGGATATGCATATTCCTGGTACCATTTGAAAGGAAATACTTTGAAGTTTGTGGAAATGTAAGAGAATATAACACAATATATATGGTAAAAGACAATACAAAGAAAAAACTAACCATTATTTTATTTATTTTTTGCACCATCATCTTTGAAATGCAAGAGAAAGGCCATGATGTATTATTCCAGACTAGGTGCAATTTAGATTTTGGCCACTAGATAGCGCTATGATGAAACTGGCTCTCATAAGGACAGACACAGGAAAGGAAGACTCAGAGTTACGTCTGCTGCAGAGGATGTTCAATAGAGTTACCAGCCTCAGAAATTGCAGCCCAAATAAATGCTTCACAGAGTTCAAGTGACACACATCACCACATCAACTGTTCAGAGGAGACTACGTGAATCAGGCCTTCATGTTCAAATTCCTGCAAAGAAAAGAAATCACTACTAATGGACAACAATAATAAGAAGAGACTTGGCTTGGGCCAAGAAACATGAGCAATGGACATTAGACTGGTGGAATTGTGTCCTTTGGTCTGATAAGTCCAAATTTACGATTTTTGGTTCCAATTTTTGGCTCCTTAAAGACAGTTGGAAAAGCATTCCTCGTGAAGCTCTTAACCAGAATGCCAAGAGTGTGCAAAGCTGTCATCAAGGCCAAGGGTGGCTACTTTGAAGAATCTCAAGTATAAAATATATTTGGATTTGTTTAACACTTTTTTTGGTACTACATGATTTCTTATGTGTTATTTCATAGTTTTGATGTCTTTACTATTTTACAATGTAGAAAAATTAAGAAAAACCCTTGAATGAGAATCCAAACTTTTGACTGGTATTGCAATCGGAAACTACTATTCAGACCCCTTGACTTTTTCCACATTTTGTTACATTACAGCCTTATTCTAAAATTATTAAATAATACATTTCCTCCTCAATCTACACACAATACCCCATAATGCCAAAGCGAAAACAGGTTTTTAGAAATGTTTGCAAATGAATAAAAAATCCAAAACAGAAAAACCTTATTTACACAAGTATTCAGAGTCCTTGCTATGAGGCTTGAAATTTAGCTCAGGTCCATCCTGTTTCCATTGATAATTTTTGAGATGTTTCTACAACTTGGAGGCCACCTGTAGTAAATTAAATTGATTGGATATGATTTGGAAAGGCACACACCTGTGTGCTCCCATAGTTGACAGTGTATGGGGTGGCAGGTAGCCTAGTGGTTAGAGTGTTGGACTAGTAACCGAAAGGTTGCAAGATCGAATCCCTGAGCTGACAAGGTAAAAATCTATCCTTCTGCCCCTGAACAAGGCAGTTAACACAATGTTCATAGGCTGTCATTATAAATAAAAAATTGTTTTTAACTGACTTGCTTAGTTAAATAAAGGTGTAAAGAAATTGCAAAAACCAAGGCATGAGGTTGAAGGAATTGTCTGTAGAGCTCTGAGGCTGGATTGTGTTGAGGCACCAAAACCCTTCTGCAGCATTGAAGGTCTCCAAGAACACAGTGGCCTCTATCATTCTTAAATGGAAGAAGTTTGGAACCACCAAGACTCGTTCTAGAGCTAAACTGAGCAATTGGGGTAGAAGGGCCTTGGTCAGTGGGGTGACCAAGACCCCGATGGTTACTGACAGAGCTCCAGAGTTCCTGGAAACTTCCAGGCCTTTATAGAGTGGCCAGATGGAAGCCACTATTCAGTCAAAGGCACATGAAGGCACTTGAAGTTTGCCAAAAGGCACCTAAGGGAATCTCACCCCATGAGAAACAAGATTCTCTGGTCTGATGAATCCAAGATTTAACTCTTTGGACTGAATGCCATGCATCACATCTGGAGGAAACCTGGCACGATCCCCATAGTGAAGCATTTTGGTGGCAGTGTCATGCTGTGGGGATGTTTTTCAGCGACAGGGACTGGGAGAACAGTCAGGATCGAGGGAAAGATTAATCTTGATGAAAACCTGCCCCAGAGTGCTTAGGACCACAGACTGGGGTGAAAGTTCACCTTCCAACAGGACAACAACCTTAAGCACACAGCCAAGACAACGCAGGAGTGGCTTTGGGACAAGTCTCTGAATGTTCTTGAGTGGCACAGCCAGAGCCTGGATTTGAACCCCATCGAACAACTCCGGACAGACCTGGAAATAGCTGTGCAGCGACGCTCCCCATCCAACCTTGAGAATATCTGCAGAGAAGAATGTGAGAAACTCCCCAAATACAGCTGTGCTAAGCTTGTAGCATCATTCCCCAGAAGACTCAATGCTGTAATCACTGCCGAAGGTTCTTCAACAAAGTAATGACTAAAGGGTCTGAATACTTATGTAACTGTTTCAGTTTTTTTTTTTATTATACATTTGCAAAAATTGCCCCAAAACTGTTTTTGCTTTGTTATTATGGGGTATTGTGAGTATATTGAGGATTTTATTTTATTTTTTAAAATACATTTTAGAATAAGGCTGTAAAAGTAACAAAATGTGAAAAAAGTCAAAGGGTCTGAATACTTTCCAAATGCACTGTGTAGATATATCAAATAAATATAGAGTAAAATATATATATAACTACCCACGGGCTGGATTGGACACTCATGCTCTAGCTCCAGCTGTCTCATATCCCCTTTTCCTGTCCAGCACAGAACGTTTTGGGCTAGAAACAGGAAACTACAACAGCCCTTGCCTGAAAAACATGTTCATCCAATTACCTTCAGTTCATCTTTTTTTTTTTAGAATGTGTTTTAATTCACCTATGTCCCCGGAAAGAAGGCTTTTGATGAATCATTCTCAAGTTTTAACTGATGTAGAATAGCAATCGGGGTATGAAATCATTTCACTTTTTGAATAGTTCATGAATTTTTGTCGGATATTGGAAATACATGTGTTTTTAAAGTTACGTTTTTAACCTGAGCAATGCTGTGCGAGGGAAAGGCTGAGGCTCTATTGCTACAGCTGTGGAGGTTCCGTGCCGGTGAAATGGGAGCGAGTAGATGGAGGCAGAGAGAGAGATGCTACTTGGCTTCAGCCAAGACTACCTAACTTGTAGCAGCCACGTTATTAATCATCCCATATAACAGTGCCTGTCTTGACTGGAGTAGCCTAAATAAGCTAGCTAGCTAGCAAAAATGAATACTCACACTAGTATTTGAATACTAACGTCCGATATTCTAATAAATAATTTTCAGTGTGTATTTCAGACATGTCACCAGTTTACCTCACTCATTGCAGGAGAACAAAGAAGAGTACAACATCTCTGGCTGCAATCTTTGGTCTTTTGAGGAGGCGCATTGGGCAAATTGGAAACAGGCAGATTTTTTTTCCTGACACGACACAACTAGACCGTTCCCTCCCTCCATCTCATCCCCCGGGGGCATAGATGTGTATCACCCAGCTTCTTCCTATACACGTCAGAGGCTTTAACCTCTCTTAACCCATGACAGTGACTCAATGATGGGTCCAACTGGCACTACCAGACTTCTCCTCCACCCATCCCTCCCTCCTTCCTCTCCCTCCTGATGCTGTGATTGTATCTGTAACACCGTGTGACCTGTATGTCGGAGTAGAGCGAGGCTGATTGTGTTCATAACAACAGTTGACCCCATGTCCTCTCTGTTAGCTCACTGACACGGTTTAAGACGAGAGGGAAAAGGAGGAAGATGGATGTAGAAAGGAGATGAGCTGGATCCAGCAGAGCTCAGAAGGGGGCTGACAGCCAGTCGGACATACCCCTCCATGCCATCCACCCCTCCGTCCACCCGCCTCTCTCCCGCCCCTGGCATGTCCCTTTGATTAGTCTCATCAACCTGAGTCTGTGGGCCTGGATGTCTGTCGGCTGTCATGGTGTTTGTGTGGGCTGTGAGGGTGTGTGCTGCTGGACAGACAAACAGACAGAGGCGGGGAGGGCAGCCTGGGTGGGTGGTAGTGTGATTCATCTAATAATGAGCCATGATTTCATATAGCAGCCTTCCTAATGGGGTTCTCATCCCAAATGGCATACAGTGCTCTCCTTTTGACCAGGTCCCAGTAGTGCACTATTGGAGGGAACAGGTTCTACCTTAGCAGCATCTGTGACTGCAGTCTGGCAGATATGGTCCTGTTGGACATTATCATGACAGGGACACAGGGATCCGTCACCCCAGTCTCACACATGGCATCAGTAATTAGCAAGTTTCATATCCCATCATCTCAGCTAATAGGGCATCGCCTTTGGATCTGGAGCTGAGCAGCCTGTGCTCTGTAAGAATTAAAGGATGCGTGAGATTATATTAATAATGTGTTATTGTTGTACATCGCTCCCTCCTCCTCCCTTCTTCCCAGTCTCTCCAGGGTGTTTTTAATCTTTATCCAGCTTCCTGTGGTGAGTTTAGAAAGTAATCATCTAACCAACCGTCTGTCTATTTCTCCTTATCTTTCTATTTTTCTTCATCACTCCATCTCACACTGTCTTTCTTTGTCTCTCTCTCTGTCTCTTTCTCTCCCTCTGGCTCACTCTCCCACCCACCCCTCTTCCCTTCCATCTCCCCCTCCCTCTCTCCTCCCTCCATCTCTCCATCAGAGCCCATGCGTGCGTTGCGAGGCCTCACAGCGACAGAGATTCAGCCTCGTCAACTAACTTTACAGTGGGAACCTCTGGGCTACAACCTGACGCGCTGCCATACCTACTCTGTCTCTCTCTGCTACCGCTACTCCACACCTGCAGGGGGCAGCGCAGGGAACAACGCCACAGTGAGGGAGTGTCTCTCTGTGGAGAGGAACCAATCACACTTCACCCTGAGGGACCTGCCCCCGTTCCGATCCGTCCACGTCCGACTGGCTCTGGACAACCCAGAAGGCAAGAAGGAGAGCAGAGAGGTCACTTTTCAAACTGAGGAGGACAGTAAGTGGACTCTATTACCCAACATGCATTGTAAAGTTATAGTCTAGGGCAAGAAGATGGGCAGAGAGGTCACCTTCCAGACCGAGGAGGACAGTGAGTGAACTTTATTACCTAGCATGCATTGTAATTGATAAGAAACCCAGTGTTGGACCCAGTAGTAGTCAATGCAGTGACCTACATAACCATGTATTGTGTAGTGGAATCGGATCCAATTTAAGTGGCAGGACCCAATTCATTGATTGGCATTTTTATAGGGGTTTGATAGATATAAAAAATACTGTTATTACTTTCTATATAATCAAGGTTGTATAACCGACTATACTTTCCTCACTGAGTAGCTTGAAGTAGGCATATAAGTATTGTAGAATTGTGTGCTGGGTACACTATGATTGTGTGCTGGTACACTAAGTTATCCTGCCTCCAGTTATTAAATACAGTAAGAGGGCGAAAAAACACATATTGACTTGAAAAATAAGCAGGATCAGCATAACTAAATGGAAGATAAGCCTTTTAAATGAAAGCAGATTAAGAATTAATCGGTCAGTCAGAGTCATGGCCACCAGCGAAATGGTGAAATTATTTTGCTTGTTTTTTCTCTTAAAATGTTCCTGTATACAACAGTGGATTAAGCACATTTTAATATACATTTCCCCTATATGAATTGAAGAAATAGGTCAGAGAAAATGTACTATGCAATGAAACATTGCTCACAGCAGTTCTTGACCCATGAGAGAGAGGAGAGAGAGACAATGAAACATTGCTCACAGCAGTTCTTCACCCATGAGAGAGAGGAGAGAGAGAGAAAGACAGGGAGACAGAGAGAAAGAGAGAGCGAGCAAGGTTACAGTACAATATATTTTATGAGTATGAAATTGGCTGCGTTTGGAAACCTCCAAATTGCAAGGTCCTCCCATGAGTTTGAGGACAATGTGCTCCTGCACTATAATGTAATATATTTCATAGTCATTTGAACAGCGGCACTTGGAGAGAGATAGAGGGAGAGGGGGCGAGAGAGAGAGACTCTCTCCACTATCTTCCCCTTCCAGAGCTCTCTTTGGGCAAGAGAAAATAATGAAAAAGACTACAGGGAGACCTAATAAAATTACATCTGTTTTTTGGCACAAACACACACGTACGGATGCACAGATTCAACCCAGAGTTCATGAGTCCCAGACAAGCACAAGCCATTATTCATCTCTAGGGCTTGTTGAACTTTCCCAACTCTGTCCCTGAACCTATCAACTGTGTCTCCAACACATGCACGGCCTGATTTTACAGGCCTCTATTAGATCCATTGACTGCTAGTCCCTAATCCCCATGTTAAAACAAGAGTCCCTGTCTCAAACAAAGTCTCAGACCCAGTTGGGTTTCTTGTTTGGATGCCCATTTCCCTGCTTGGCCCTGCCATTACACTGAGGCCATTGTGTTCCTCTCAGGTCTGTTGTGGAGAGAGAGAGAGGACAGAGCAGGTTTAATCTTATGAATACGTGGGACGGTAGTGTCCCACCTGGCCAATATCCAGTGAAATTGCAGAGTGCGAAATTCAAAAATACAGAATTTAAATATTTAACATTCTTGAAAATATATGTGTTATACATCAAAATAAAGCTTAACTTCTTGTCAACCCAGCCAAGGTGCCAGATTCCGAAAAGGCTTTACGGCGAAAGCAAACCATGCGATTATCTGAGGACAGTCCCCCGCACACAAATGCATGACAAATCATATTTCAACCAGGTAGTTGCGACACGAAAATCAGACGTATCCAAACAAGTCAATCAACGTTTATAATCAAACCTTAGGTACCCTAATATGCAAATAAACGATCAAATTTAAGACGGAGAATCGTTATTGTCTTTACCGGAGATAAATAACAAATAACGCGCTTTCCTCCACACGCTTGGAAACACTACAGCCAAAATGGGAGCCACTTAGAAAAACTACAACTTCTCCCCCAAAAACCAGCCTGAAACTCTTTCTAAAGACTGTTGACATCTAGTGGAAGCCCTAGGAACTGCAATCGGGAGGATTTCGTCTTATTTTAATAGTGCCAGCAATTGAAATCAGTGTTATGCTGAAATGTTTTTTTGGGGGGGATGCCATTTCAGTTCTGTTATAATCTCAGACATTATTTGAACAGTTGTAGAAACGTTAGAGTGTTTCTATCCAAATCTACCAATTATTTGCATATCCTAGCTTCTGGGCCTGAGTAGCACGCTTTTCATCAGGACGTCAAAATACTGCCCCCTGGCCCAAAGAGGTTAACTGTCAGCCACAAGGCAGTGCTCTAGACTTTACCCATCTGAGCCACAGCTTCAGAGCCAGACAGACAGCCAGACAATCAGAGGAGCTTGTTAGTTGAAGAAACCTGCATGAACTGTAGCAGCGACATCTTTCAATCAGACTCAGATGTACACACAGACACACATGCAATCTTCCACCCAGGCACACACTCCCCAAATCTTCTGGTCCTCAATTCGATTTGCCTGTCTAGGGTTGGAAACCAGATATCCGTAATCAGTTCCTTCCCATCGGACCCCCTATGCCAGGGGTGTCAAAGTCAAATGGACGGAGGGCCAAATAAAAAAATCAGCTACAAGACGAGGGCCGGACTGTTCGAATGTTCATTGAAAAATTTTTAAATGACGCATATAGTCTAGTGAACCTAATTGAACCTACTGAAAACCTAACAAATATATTACAATATGATCAGATAAATAAAGCAATATTTTCTTATGGCTCTGTCAGTAATCTTTAATTTTCAACAGACACAAAAGACAAATTTCCTTTATATAAATATCCCCATAACATGAACATTAAATGAAAGAAACCGGTATTCAAGGCACCATCAGTAGACTATATTTTCTATTTTAGCAAAAGTGGGCTAAATTTACTTCAAAGAAAAAACAATAATAGCAATTTTCTATCATCCACTCAACTGAAATATTTTTAAAATATAATTGGATTGAAATACAAAAAAATAAAGTGCAAAAATCTATTAATCAAAAACAACACTTTGTTTAAGGAGAAGTAACATGCAGTGAAAACAAATATTAAATTTTAACTTTTAAACTTGAACTGAGTAAAAACTCTAAATATGTGATTGCACAGTAATGTTCACTTGTTTGAGGTTGAGGGTGATACTTGGTGGTGTCCCATCTTTTCCACAAGTTCATCAATGTTCGGGGTAAGGCTCTGAGCTGAAGAAATCCTCAGAATTGAGTGGAGGTGTTCAGCAGTAAGTCGACTTCTGTGTGATGTTTTGTTCAGGTTCATCAAAGAAAACAGTTGTTCACACAGGTATGTGCTGCCAAACATAGACAACGTTTGAGCAGCCTGGATGCGCAGCTGGGGCATTGTGCCGGGGAGGAAACGGGCGAACTCCGCAGCACCCACTGCCACATATTTTGCCCTCAGTGCATCATTGCATTGGAGGTCAATCAACTCCATTTGGAGGTTTGGTGGTGAGCTTTCCACGTCAACAGCAAATGGGTTACCGAGCAGTTCCAACCTGCTTTTTTGTGCTTCAAAGTCAGCAAATCGGCGTCGAAAGTCAGCGGCAAGCATACCTATTTTATCAGCCAACTGTGTGCTCGGGAACGCACTGGTAGAGAGCTTCTCTTTCATGGTCTGGCAGCTGGGAAAGTGGCTCAAATTTTCTTTCCGCATCTGCGTCTCCCACAGAGTCAGTTTGGTTTTAAATGCCTTCACTGTACTGTACATATCAGAGATGACACGATCCCGACCCTGCGCTGCAAGTTTATTGCATTCAGATGACTCGTAATGTCACACAGAAAAGCCATTTCACACAGAAACATTTCGTCTCGGAGTTGTGTTGTGTCTTTCCCTTTGCTGTCCAAGAACAGACAAATCTCCTCACGAAGCTCGAAACATCTTTGAAGCACCTTTCCCTGGCTTAGCCATCGCACCTCTGTGTGATAAGGCAAATCACCATGCTCCGTTTCTAACTCCGTCAGAAATGCCTTGAACTGGCGGTGATTCAAACCTTTGGCTCTGATAAAGTTAACTGTGCGCGTGATGATGCTCATTACATGCTCCATTTTCAAGGCTTTACCGCACAACGCTTCCTGGTGTATGATACAATGATAAGCTGTCAGCTCACCTGTCGCGTTTTCCTCTTGCATCTTTTCCCGTATCTTCGCCACCAGTCCGCTCCTGTGTCCACACATCGCAGGTGCTCCGTCGGTTGTCAAACCCACAAGTTTTTCCCAAGGCAGCTCCATCTCATTTACACATCTTGACACCTCTTCATACAAATCATGCCCCGTAGTTGTGCCATGCATAGGACGTAAAGCCAAAAACTCCTCTGTCACGCTTAGGTTGGAGTCCACTCCGCGGATGAAAATTGACAACTGGGCAATGTCAGAAATGTCGGTGCTCTCATCCACAGCCAAGGAATATGCAATAAAATCTTTTCCCTTTTTCACAAGCTGCTCTTTTAGATTGATGGACAACTGGTCTACTCTCTCGGCAATGGTGTTTCTGCTCAGACTCACATTTAAAAAGAGTTGCCTTTTTTCTGGGCAAACTTCGTCACAAACTTTAATCATGCAGTTTTTGATGAAATCCCCCTCCGTAAATGGCCGGGCTGATTTAGCGATCTCTTCTGCCAAAATAAAACTGGCCTTGACAGCAGCCTGGCCTTGTGATTTGGCTTTTTTGAACAGAGCCTGTCGAGATTTGAGGCCTCGTTTTAATTCCTCTGCCTTTTGTAGCCTTTGTTCCATGTCCATATTCTTGTTTTTGTCCGCGTGTTTCGTTTCATAATGTCGTCTCAGATTATACTCTTTCAGTACCGCCACACTTTCTCCACACAGAAGACACACAGGTTTTCCAGCTACCTTCGTGAACATATACTCCGACTCCCACCTTGTTTGAAACCCCCGGTTCTCAGTATCCACCTTCCGTTTTGCCATTTTTGATGGGTATCTGAAAGTTAATTTTACTGTGATGCTGACGACTGCTGTGCCAATAAATATTGAAATGAAGCAGCCTACTGCTCGGTGCGTCACCTTTGCATTGTGGGAAATGTAGTATTGGTGCGTGTAAAAGATCTGCGGGCTGCCGGCTTGCTGCGGGCCGGTTCTAATAATAAATCAAGATCATCCCAGGGGCCGTAAAAAACCTTCTTGCGGGCCGGATGTGGCCCGCGGGCCTTGACTCTGACATATGTGCCCTATGCAATCAACTGCGAGTTCTCAGAATGTTTATGTTGTGTTTTCTCTTCCAGTTCCTGGTGGCGTTGCCCCAGAGTCACTGACCTTCACTCCATTGGACGATATGATCTTTCTGAAATGGGAGGAGCCTGTGGAGCCCAATGGGGTCATCACACAGTATGAGGTATGGAACACGCCCTCAACTTTCCGTCTGTCTACCTTTTTGCAATCACACAGCTATCTCGGACTCAGTCTTGATCTCTCTCTTTCTTTTTCTCCCCTATTCATATTTTTGTCTTTATTTTACTGATATTTATCTCGATCTCTAATTTCCCTCAACTTGACACAGACCACTGTGTTGTTGTGTTTTTTTTGTTTTTTTTGTTCCTGTTTTGGTCCAAAAATACTCAAATCACTGGGAATTCAGCTAAAAATGTATTTAATTAAGGAAATCTGTTCAAGTATTTCAATGAAAAAAAGAGAGGTGATCATGTCTCAATGTAATCAATGTATTACATATTTGTTATTTTGAAATACAGTCTGTTTTTGGACTTAGTTGTGGTCAATTTACAGTGTACAAATGATTAGAAACGATGTTCCGGCCCCCCGACCATCCGCTTCAACAATAATCAGAATCTGAATCTAGTTGCCTACCCGTGCAATACAGTTTACATCTGCCCTGATCATTAATAGGGAATGTATCCCCCCCCCCCCCCCCCGCCCCCCAGTTCAGGCCTCCGTATATGTTCCTATGCTAATGAGACGAGCTGAGCCTCTGACTGCAGCACTGCAATTATATATAGATAAGCAGTATAATTACTTATTTGCCGAAGAGACACTTTCACATGGGGGGCAACTTTAAATGCTTCTAATTAATAATACATCTTTGTGTATATATGTCCCTGGTCACCTCCGACACAGGCCTCTGTAGCCAACTCTTAGAGCTACAGGCAGGCTGCGGTGACACTGCTGAATGTATGAAAGGTGTCCACACAGAGACAGGTCTGGGCCTGAGGAGTCTGCTCTGACAGAGAGAGTATGTTGAAAAGGAAGAGACATGTAAATAGTGAGATGGAGAGAGACTGATAGAATGAGGCTGGGGGTAGACTTGATGACTTGTTCCTTGTTTTGTCCTGAGTGATGGGACTGACTGTGTAAACAAAAATCTAATCAAATCAAATTGTATTGGTCACATACACATGGTTAGCAGATGTTAATGTGAGTGTAGCGAAATGCTTGTGCTTCTAGTTCTGACCATGCAGTAATATCTAACAAGTAATCTAACAATTTCACAACAAGTACCTTATGCACACAATTGTAAAGGAATGAATAAGAATATGTACATATAAATATATGGATGAGCGATGGCCGTGTGGCATAGGCAAGATGCGGTAGATGGTATAGAGTACAGTATATACATATGAGATGAGTAATGTGTATAGGGTATGTAAACATTATATAAAGTGCCATTGTTTAAAGTGACTAGTGATACATTTATTACATCCAATTTTTTATTATTAAAGTGGCTGGAGTTGAGTCAGTGTGTTGGCAGCAGCCACTCAATTTTAGTGATGGCTGTTTAACAGTCTGATGGCCTTGAGGTAGAAGCTGTTTTCAGTCTCTCAGTCCCAGCTTTGATGCACCTGCAACTGACCTTACCTTCTGGATGATAGCGGGGTGAACAGGCAGTGGCTCGGGTGGTTTTTGTCCTTGATGATCTTTTTGGCTTTCCTGCAACATCGGGTGGTGTGTAGGTGTCCTGGAGGGCAGTTAGTTTGCCCCGGTGATGTGTTGTGCAGACTTCACCACCCTCTGGAGAGCCTTGCGGTTGTGAGCGGAGCAGTTGCCGTACCAGGCGGTGATACAGCCCGACAAGATGCTCTCAATTGTGCATCTGTAAAAGTTTGATTGTTTTCGGTGACAAGCCAACCTTCTTTAGCCTCCTGAGATTGAAGAGGCGCTGTTGCCCCTTCTTCACCATGCTATCTGTGTAGGTGGACCATTTCAGTTTGTCCGTGATGTGTACGCCGAGAAACTTAACTTTCCACCTTCTCCATTACTGTCCTGTTGATGGGGATAGGGGGGTGCTCCCTCTGCTGTTTCCTGAAGTCCACAATCATCTCCTTTGTTTTGTTGACGTTGAGTGTGAGGTTATTTTCCTGACACCCCACTCCAGGGGCCCTTACCTCCTTCATGTAGGCCGTCTCGTCGTTGTTGGTAATCAAGCCTACCACTGCAGTGTCGTCTGCAAACTTGATGATTGAGTTGGAGGCGTGCATGGCCACACAGTCATGGGTGAACAGGGAGTACAGGAGAGGGCTGAGAACGCACCCTTGTGAGGCCCCAGTTTGGAGGATCAACGGGGTGGATAAGTTGTTTCCTACCCTCACCACCTGGGGGCGGCCCGTCAGGAAGTCCAGGACCCAGTTGCACAGGAAGGCGTCGAGACCCAGGGTCTTGAGCTTAATGACGAGTTTGGATGAACAGCATTCTTACATACAGACCTTTTGCCACATTTCAGGCTTCAAACATAAAGATATAAAACTGTATTTTTTTGTGAACAATCAACAACAAGTGGGACACAATCATGAAGTGGAACGACATTTATTGGATATTTCAAACTTTTTTAACAAATCAAAAACTGAAAAATTGGGCGTGCAAAATTATTCAGCCCCTTTACTTTCAGTGCAGCAAACTCTCTCCAGAAGTTCAGTGAGGATCTCTGAATGATCCAATGTTGACTTAAATGACCAATGATGATAAATACAATCCACCTGTGTGTAATCAAGTCTCCGTATAAATGCACCTGCACTGTGATAGTCTCAGAGGTCCGTTAAAAGCGCAGAGAGCATCATGAAGAACAAGGAACACACCAGGCAGGTCCGAGATACTGTTGTGAAGAAGTTTAAAGCCGGATTTGGATACAAAAAGATTTCCCAAGCTTTAAACATCCCAAGGAGCACTGTGCAAGCGATAATATTGAAATGGAAGGAGTATCAGGCCACTGCAAATCTACCAAGACCTGGCCGTCCCTCTAAACTTTCAGCTCATACAAGGAGAAGACTGATCAGAGATGCAGCCAAGAGGCCCATGATCACTCTGGATGAACTGCAGAGATCTACAGCTGCGGTGGGAGACTCTGTCTATAGGACAACAATCAGTCGTATATTGCACAAATCTGGCCTTTATGGAAGAGTGGCAAGAAGAAAGCCATTTCTTAAAGATATCCATAAAAAGTGTTGTTTAAAGTTTGCCACAAGCCACCTGGGAGACACACCCAACATGTGGAAGAAGGTGCTCTGGTCAGATGAAACCAAAATTGAACTTTTTGGCAACAATGCAAAACGTTATGTTTGGCGTAAAAGCAACACAGCTGAACACACCATCCCCACTGTCAAACATGGTGGTGGCAGCATCATGGTTTGGGCCTGCTTTTCTTCAGCAGGGACAGGGAAGATGGTTAAAATTGATGGGAAGATGGATGGAGCCAAATACAGGACCATTCTGGAAGAAAACCTGATGGAGTCTGCAAAAGACCTGAGACTGGGACGGAGATTTGTCTTCCAACAAGACAATGATCCAAAACATAAAGCAAAATCTACAATGGAATGGTTCAAAAATAAACATATCCAGGTGTTAGAATGGCCAAGTCAAAGTCCAGATCTGAATCCAATCGAGAATCTGTGGAAAGAACTGAAAACTGCTGTTCACAAATGCTCTCCATCCAACCTCACTGAGCTCGAGCTGTTTTGCAAGGAGGAATGGGAAAAATTTCAGTCTCTCGATGTGCAAAACTGATAGAGACATACCCCAAGCGACTTACAGCTGTAATCGCAGCAAAAGGTGGCGCTACAAAGTATTAACTTAAGGGGGCTGAATAATTTTGCACGCCTAATTTTTCAGTTTTTGATTTGTTAAAAAAGTTTGAAATATCCAATAAATGTCGTTCCACTTCATGATTGTGTCCCACTTGTTGTTGATTCTTCACAAAAAAATACAGTTTTATATCTTTATGTTTGAAGCTTGAAATGTGGCAAAAGGTCGCAAAGTTCAAGGGGGCCGAATACTTTCGCAAGGCACTGTAGGTATTCCTCTTGTCCAGATGGGTTAGGGCAGTGTACAGTGTGATTGTGATTGGTCGTCTGTGGACCTATTGGGGCGGTAAGCAAATTGGAGTGGGTCTAGGGTGTCAGGTAGGGTGGAGATGATATGATCCTTGACTAGTCTCTCAAAGCAAGTGAGTGCTACAGGGCGATAGTTGTTTAGCTCAGTTACCTTAGCTTTCTTGGGAACAGGAACAATGGTGGCCCTCTTGAAGCATGTGGGAATAGCAGACTGGGATAAGGATTGATTGAATATATCCGTAAACACGCCAGCCAGCTGGTCTGCGCATGCTCTGATGACGCGGCTAGGGATGCAGTCTGGGCCGGCAGCCTTGCGAGGATTAACACGTTTAAATGTTTTACTCATGTTGGCTGTGGTGAAGGAGAGCCCGCAGGTTTTGGTAGCGGGCCGTGTCAGTGGCACTGTATTGTCCTCAATGAGAGTAAAGAAGTTGTTTAGTTTGTCTGGGAACAAGACATCGGTGTCCGCGACGGTGCTGGTTTTCTTTTTGTAATCTGTGATTGTCTGTAGACCCTGCCACATACGTCTCGTGTCTGAGCCGTTGAATTGCGACTCTACTTTGTCTCTATACTGACGCTAACTTGTTTGATTGCCTTGCGGAGGGAATAGCTACACTGTTTGTATTCGGTCATGTTTCCTTGCCATGATTAAAAGCAGTGGTTCGCGCTCTCAGTTTTGTGCGAATGCTGCCATTAATCCACGGTTTCTGGTTGGGGAAGGTTTTAATCATCAACGTGGGTACAACATCACCGATGCACATGCTAATAAACTCGCTCACCGAATCAGCGTATAAATCAATGTTGTCTGAGGCTATCCGGAACATATCCCAGTCCACGTGATCGAAGAAATCTTGAAGTTTGGAATCAGAATGGTCGGCCCAGCATTGAACAGACTTGAGCACGTGCGTTTCCTGTTTTAGTTTCTGTCTATAGGCTGGGAGCAACAAAATTGAGTTTTCTCCCCGTTTCAGGAGAAATAATACCATTTACTGGGAATTAATGGCCAGTTAGTTGAGTGAGTCACTCTAGAATCAACATAAATCTATTGCACGAGGAGGCAAGTTAACGACCTGTGGTTTTCCACCCCTTTAAATGTACAATCTACAATAGTCACTGCTGTTCAATGACCATTTAAATTCATGAAGAGTTTGGTTGTAAAACAAATTACAGAATGTGGCATTAAAGTATGAAATAACATCATGGTGGAGCATGCATGGCTGGAAAAACCCCACTGGCTCTGTCCATCTCCTTCACTTTTGTGTGGTTGTACAGGTCTTCTCTATTGAGCCACAGTCAGTGCTTGACCCATGACCTGTAAGCTGCTGTGGATAAAGTACTGCATGAGACATGTAAATAGTGAGATGGAGAGAGACTGATAGATAGAATGATGAAATGAAGAAATTGTTGGAATAGATATTGAAGGTTGAGAAAGGAAAAGGAAGATGCAGTAGGAATAGGGAGAAGATGATGAGAAGTGGGAAGATGAATTTAGGCAGTGTGTGAAAGAAGGGAGGAATGGAGGAGTGAGAATAGACAGTTGAATCAGGAGAGAGGAGAATGAGAAACAAGGACGTGTGAGAGCTGCCTGGATAGAGAAGAGAGGATAGAGAAGAGAGGGAAGAGAGAGAGAAGGGAGATGGGGGAGGAGAGCGAGGGAAAGAAGAGAAGAGAGGAACATTAGAAGAGAGAGGCACTGAGAACGGGGTCTCTGAGAAAAGAAAGGAGAGTGAAGCAGAAAAGAACAGCAGCCGAAATAATTGGGGTGTGTTGGTTGTCTGTGTGGTGACAGAGGAGATGTTCTGAGTGCTTCCTTCAGTAACACATGATGATAACAGGAATGATCTCATTCTGGGCTGCATGGTGTCACTGTGGGTTGGGGTGCCAGGTAGGCAGACACAGTCAGAGACACAGTAACACCACCTCATTTGTAAAATATCTGCTTGACTCCCCACATTGAAACAACCCTCAGCAAAACATCTCTCTCTCCTCCAAGAACAATAACACTAACAACAATAACAACACCTATCAAATGATCTCAGGTAGCGGAATCAAGTCTCATTTTGATTCATCTATGTTCACAGTTTGTCATCAGAGACTACTCATTGTGATTCTATGGTTTGTGTTTTGTTCCTTGTTCCTAAATCTGTTAGAACAACAATACTCTTACTACAACAACAACAAGAACAACACAGCATTGTGACCCTATTTGTCTGTGTTTTGTTCCCGGTCCCCCAGATCAGTTATCAGGGCATCGAGTCATCTGACCCAGGTATCAACGTACCAGGCCCTCGCCGTACCGTTTCCAAACTGAGGAACGAAACATACCACATGTTCTCTGGCCTACACCCCGGCACCACCTACCTGGTGTCTGTTAGAGCTCGCACCGCCAAGGGCTTCGGACAGACCGCCCTCACTGAGATCACCACCAACATCTCCGGTGAGGTTCTATGGAATAATCAGTGACTGACGCCTCAGGGTTATAGGGCTGGGGCTGAGAATGAAGCTGGGCGTAGACTAGAGGGGTTGCTGTGGGTTGTTTGACTTGATGACTTGTTCCTTGTTCTGTCCTGAGAGATGGGACTGACTCGGTGTAAGCAAAAATGTGGTAGGTCAAACACAAAGATGTTTCAAAAGCTTACTTTATGTTTAGATAATTTTTCACTCTTTTTCACTGCATCAGGATAGCATTGGGTTCCTGGGTCTTGTTCCAAGAAAATACGCTCCCTTCTCCCACACAGTGAGCTTGTGAATGATCCCATACCTATTTTTGCACTAATGTTCTATCCTCACAACCTGCGTCAGAGCAAGACCGGGAGGCCTGAACTTTGGCACACAAATAAATATACAGTATGATCGTTTCCAAACACGGTGTGTGGTAGGTAGCCTTTCAACTTTTCTAAAGCACCTGACAATAGCAGCCCCTGGGTGTCCGATTTGCATTTCTTCTTTCCCCCGTTTCGTGAGAAATAATACCATTTACTGGGAATTAATGGCCAGTTAGTTGAGTGAGTCACTCTAGAATCAAGATAAATCTATTGCACGAGGAGGCAAGTTAACGACCTGTGGCTTTTTCACCCCTTTAAAAGTACAATCTGCAATAGTCACTGCTGTTCAATGACCATTTAAATTCATGAATTTAAAAAGAAGAGAAGAGTTTGGTTGTAAAACAAATTACAGATTGTGGCATTAAAGTATGAAATAACATCATGGTGGAGCATGTATGGCTGGATAAATCCCACTGGCTCAGTCCATCTCCTTCACTTTTGCGTGGTTGTACAGGTCTTCTCTATTGAGCCACAGTCAGTGCTTGACCCATGACCTGTGAGCTGCTGTGGATAAAGTACTGCAACTGTCACCTCTGACCTGTCTCATCTCTCTCTTAGCCCCCCTCACTCTCTAGCCTTTCCACTTAACTCTATTCATGTATTTCTCTAACATGCCCTCTTAAACCCATCACAATAAAGGAAAGTGTGCTCTCTTCATTGGTCTTCAACCTCGGTCATTCATACATTTACAAAGGCTTGGTTTTCTATCCTTCGGTTAAAGGTATTGAATCCAGCCATACTACACACCTTCCCCGGTTTCTCCATACTGAGTTAGTACTTGCCATGAATGTGTATGTTACACTCTTACTCTGTCTAATATTTTTGGGTTTAACCTCAACTGAGTGTACAAAACATTAGTAACATCTTCCTAATATTGAGTTGCACCCTCATTTGCCCTCAGAACAGCCTCCATTCGTCGGGGAATGGACTCTTCAAGGTGCCGAAAGCGTTCCACAAGGGATGCTGGCCCATGTCGATTCCAATGCTTCCCACAGCTGTCTTTCGGTGGTGGGACATTTTTGATACACACAGGAAACTGTTGAGCGCGAAACTCAGCAGCGTTGCAGTTCTTGACACACTCAAACCTGTCACGATCGTCGTAGTGAGGAGACCAAAGCGCAGCATGATGTGAATACATCATTTTAATGATAGATGAAAACAAACACGAAGTACACTAAACAAACAAACAAAATATCAAAACGAACGTGACCGCTATAAATACAACTCGGGTGCGTGGACCCCGCTCTACCTCAGTCTTGGCCCACTTAGGTGGCGCCTCAGGAGCAGGGACCCTCGCAGCGGGCCCCGGACTGAAGATCATCGTAGAGAGCGCCACTGGACGGAAAGGCGCCTCTGGACTGAGGAGCGACTCTGGCAGCTCCGGACAGGAGGGAGACTCTGGCGGCTCCAGACAGGAGGGCGACTCCGGCATTGCCGGCGTGACAGGTGGCTCTGGCCACTCCTGGCTGGCTGACGGCTCTGGCGGCTCCTGGCTGGCTGACGGCTCCTGGCTGACTGGCAACTCTGGCGGTTCAGGACAGGCGGGGGACTCTGGCGGCTCAGGACAGACGGGAGACTCTGGCGGCTCAGGACAGACGGGAGACTCTGGCGGCTCAGGACAGACGGGAGACTCTGGCGGCTCAGGACAGACGGGAGACTCTGGCAGCGCTGGGCAGGAGGAAGGCTCTGGCAGCGCTGGACAGGCGGGAGCACCTGTTGGGATAAAACGAAGAGACAGCCTGGTGTGGGGGGCTGCCACCAGAGGGCTGGTGCGTGGAGGTGGCACTGGATAGACCGGACCGTGCAGGCGCACTAGAGCTCTTGAGCACCGAGCCTGCCCAACCTTACCTGGTTGAAGGCTCCCGGTAGCCAGGCCAGTGCGGCGAGGTGGAATAGCCTGCACTGGGCTGTGCTGGCGAACCGGGGACACCATGCGTAAGGCTGGTGCCATGTACGCCGGCCCGAGGAGACGCACTGGAGACCAGATGCGTAAAGCCGGCTTCATGGCACCTGGCTCGATGCCCACTCTAGCCCGGCCGATACGAGGAGCTGGAATGTACCGCACCGGGCTATGCACACGCTCCACCGCATAACACGGTGCCTGCCCGGTCCCTCTCTCTCTCTGGTAAGCACGGGAAGTTGGCGCAGGTCTCCTACCTGGCTTCACCACACTCCCCGGAAATTTTTGGGGCTGCCTCTCGGGCTTCCAGCCACGCTGCCTTGCTGCCTCCTCATACCGGCACCTCTCTGCTTTCGCTGCCTCCAGCTCTGCTTTGGGGCGGCGATATTCCCCTGGCTGTGCCCAGGGTCCTTCGCCATCCAGAATCTCCTCCCAAGTCCATGAGTCCTGCGTTCTTTGCCGCTGCTGGCCGTTACCACGCTGCTTGGACCATTGTTGCTGGGTTATTCTGTCACGATCGTCGTAGTGAGGAGACCAAAGCGCAGCGTGATGTGAATACATCCTTTTTAATGATAGATGAAAACAAACACGAAGTACACTAAACAAACAAACAAAATATCAAAACGAACGTGACCGCTATAAATACTGAGTGCAAACATGCAACATCACATAGACAATAACCCACAAAATACCCAAAGAAGATGGCTGACTAAATATGGTTCCCAATCGATAAACGATAAACAGCTGCCTCTAATTGAGAACCAATCTAGGCGACCATAGACATACATAAACACCTAGTTGGTAAACAACCCCATAAACCTACAAACCCCTTGACAGTACAAAAACACATTCATCACCCATGTCACACCCTGACCTAACCAAAATATATAAAGAAAACAAAGAATACTCAGGTCAGGGCGTGACAAAACCGGTGCGCCTGGCATCTACTACCATCCCCCGTTCAGAGGCACTTACATTTTTTGTCTTCCCCATTCTCCCTCTGAATAGCACACATACACAATCCATGTCTCAATTGTCTCAAGGCTTGAAAATCCTTCTTTAACCTGTCTCCTCCTCTTCATCAATACTGATTGAAGTGGATTTAACAAGTGACATCAATAGGGGATCGTAGAGTTCACCTGCATTCACTTGGGTTCCATGTAGAACCTTTTGTGGAAAGGGTTTTACATGGAACCCAAAAGGGTTCTACTTGGAACCAAAAAACAGTTCTCCTATGGGGACAGCCAAAGAACCCTTTTTCTTCTGACCCAAAATGGAAAAACAACACCAGGTAGACTCCGCGATATGAGTAATTAATTTCCACAACAGCTAAGAGCGTTGAAGCGTGAGGCAAAACTTCTCCGCTGTTTTGGTGCCCTGGCTACCACGCTGGCAACAGCGTGAAAGGAACCTGTGCACATGCGCAGATAGTGTGTGACTGTGTGAGAGTGAAGTCTTGCATCCTTTAATTTCAGAGGCTGTTGGTTTAGCTGATTATTAATAATCTTTCTTTACTGTGAAAGCTGATGTTTTTTATTGGCTGGCTGCTCCTTTGCTAATTGTCTTTTAACGGTAAACAGAGACGGGAACACAATGTGTGTGTCTTCCCCATAGATGGGAGCTCACCAAGGTATGTTCCCGTCTGCAGTCCTGTTCAAGGGGGTGTGGCTGTGGGATGCATTGTAATTACAGGGGATTCTTATCGTCCCTGTGAATAATTATGGGAATGTCCTGCAGCTGTCTATGTGAATGAGTTTTATCCCACTTCCTGTGTTATATGTGATTGTTTTGTTACTTACTCCCTAATTTTCTATCTCTCTCTCTTTCTTTTAACATAATTTTCTCTTTCTCTCTCATGTTCTATCTCTCGCTATCTCTCTCTTTCTCTTTCTTTCTCTCTTTCTTTCTTTCTCTCTCTTTCTTTTTCTCTCTCTCTCTCTCTCTTTCTCTTTCTTTCACTCACTCACTCACTCACTCACTCACTCACTCACTCACTCACTCACTCACTCACTCACTCACTCACTCACTCACTCACTCACTCACTCACACACACACACACACACACATACACACACTCACACACACACACTCTCCTGCTCTACCTCTTTATCTCCTCTCTCTCCCTTCCTCCTCTCTCAGCCCCAGTGTTTGACTATGAGGATGTCCCAGCCCCACTCAGTGAGTCAGAGAGCACCATCACGGTGCTGTTGAGACCAGCACTGGGCAGAGGAGCACCAGTCAGGTACAGTCACATTACTAATCACAGTAATAGGCCTCACACAACTGTCACTCATGTCTACCACTAGATAAATATATTCACTTGTATAACAAGAATGTTTTGAATAAATGTCATTGCTATTTGATTTGTGTTTCTTATTTTATTCCACCTTTTATTTAATCAGGAAGTGTCTTTGAGAACTTTTTTTTACAAGGGTGACCTTAAAGGGACAATCCGTAGTTGAAACGACAATAAAGTATTCTCCCCACCACTGTTTCGTTATAAAGCTGAGAGATGGGCCTGGCACTCTCACATTCATAGACCGAGCTATGGATGCAAGGACTGACCATCCATGATATCAAAATTAAAGTCTTAACCATGTTTTGAGGCTATAGAGTGTTACTTTTTTTACAAACATTGGAGTAGAACAACATTATATTTTGGGTTCTGATGGGGTACAACAGTTGAACAAAGCTCATGAGGCATTTTTAAGTTGGATTCTTTAAGAATCTATATAACTAATTTACAAGTCCAAAAATGGATGTAGCTAATGCAGATTTCCCCTTTAAGAGGGCCATTTGTTTCCAGCGTAGTTATCACCTATCAGTCTGTCATCCCTCTCCCCGCAGTGCGTACCAGGTGGTGGTAGTAGAAGAGGACGGTTCCAGGCGGGTCAGGAGGAGCAGGAGGAGGAGGAGGGAGCTGGGTAGCGGGTCAGACTGTTTCCCTGTGCCAGCGTCCCAGGTGGAGGCTCAGTCTAAGTCCCACTACTACACGGCTGAGCTTCCCCCCTCCAGTCTCCCTGAGGCCACTCCGTTCACCGTAGGGGACAACCACACCTATAACGGCTACTGGAACACTCCCCTGGACCCCTCCAAGAACTACCTGGTCTTCTTCCAGGCTATAAGCAACTTCAGAGGGGTGAGTTTATTGACCTGTCAATAAAGTCTGAGTCAAGTCTGGAGACTTTGTCAAACATGCCATAGGAGTAAGCAAGACAGCACGGACAGATCAGGGGACCAGGCTAAACTACAGTCCTTTGGGACAAATCAAGTGTTATTGAATTGAGAAGGTCAAACTGTAGCTGTAGGAGAGAAGTACTTCAGCTCTGAAACTCAGGCTGTTCTGGACTCTCTCTCTGTCTTTCTTTATTTCTTTCTTTCTTTCTGTCTTTCTTTCTTTCTTTCTTTCTTTCTCTCTCTGTCCCCTCTGAGCCTGCTGCCTAGAGGAAACTGAAATGAGACTTAAGGTAGATAAAAAGAGGAAGTAGTGGGCCAGGTGCTGTTTCAATCATAAAGCCCATATGGAGCTAAATGACTACAGTCTGGTCTGCCTGGCTTCAGCCTCTCAGAGAGTTGGATATCATGCATCATATATACAATATGACCATATGACTCTGGTAGCTGCATATTTATTTAAAAAGTGTTTAGTAAAAGGTGTGCGCCAATGCGGTTTGGAAACTGCGTCTTCAGTCGTTGTACTGCAATCGCCTGGGTCAAAATGCATCAGAGAGAGTCCCAGAGCAGAACCGGTCAAACACGTGCTTCCTACCTGGTTGCTAGGATTCAGTAGGGGAAAAGCACCACAGGTTAGAAGGTTCCATAGGTTGTAATGCTGGAATGACTAACTTCCCTTGGCTGTAATGTCAAGGACTTATCCTCAGTGTGTGTCTGTCTTCTGAATCACACTCTGACTCAATCTCTTGTGTGTCTCAACTATCGATCATTAAAGCTAATACTGAACCCTTTGACGTCAGTGGCTTGCAATTCTAATGACTCCGCCGTCCTGTGTGTGTGTGTGTGTGTCATTATGACTCTGTATAACGATTATAGTTGTACGTTTACCTACCTCTTAGAGCACTCTTATAGTTGTACGTTTACCTACCTCTTAGAGCACTCTTAGCCACCGTTCTATTCCATTCTGACAAAGCAGCTCGTAAGATTGGAATATTCTAATTCATGTATATTAGTGTTTCTCTGTCTGCCCTGCGAGCAATTTTATCTCAATCTGTTTATAAAACTTCTCTATTCAAATCAGCCTGGACTTGCGGTGTGTGTGTGTGTGTGTGTGTGTATTTGCTGGCTCTGCAAAAAAAGGGAAGCAAATCATTTTTTGACAATTATTCAGGATAATTAGCTGTAGATTTCCAGAACCATGGCTCTGAGAGCTGCTGCTGCCACTGAATGGAACTGTAATTGCTTTGACGGATGTCTTTACTGGAGCTTGAAATACAGCAAGATTGGTGCAATCAGTTCTTTATAAAACACAGAAGTGCTCAGACACATACCCACACACACATACACATCACACACACATCACAAACACACTCCTACAGACACTGAGTCACGTGGCCGTGGCTTGCTATATAAAACAAGCAGACGGGCATCGAGGCATTCAGTTACTGTTTGATTGAATGTTAGAATGGGCAAAGAGTGAGCTAAGCGACTTTGAGCGTGGTATGATCACAGGTGCCAGGCCCGCCGGTTCCAGCATGTCAGAAACGCACGACAGTAGTGTTAACAGAGAATGGGCCGACAAACAATAAACATCCAGACAGCGGCAGTCCTGTGGGTGAAAACGTTGACGAGAGGTGGAAGGAGAATTTCTTTACATTTTTTTTATTTTTTATTTCACCCTTATTTAACCAGGTAGGCTAGTTGAGAACAAGTTCTCATTTACAACTCCGAACTGGCCAAGATAAACCAAAGCAGCGCAACACAAACAACAGCACAGAGTTACACATGGAATAAACAAACATACAGTCAATAATACAATAGAAAAAGTCTGTGTGCAAATGAGGTAGGATAAGGGAGGTAAAGCAATAAATAGGCAAGAGTGGTGAAATAATTACAATATAGCAATGAAACACTGGAGTGATTGATGTGCAGAAGATGAGTGTGCACGTAGAGATACTGGGATGCAAAGGAGCAAAATAAATAATATAACAGTATGGAGATGAGGTAGTTGGATGGGCTATTTACAGATGGGCTATTTACAGGTGCAGTGATCTGTGAGGTGCTCTGACAGCTGGTGCTTAAAATTAGTGAGGGAGATATGAGTCTCCAGCTTCAGTGATTTTTGCAGTTCGTTCCAGTCATTGGCAGCAGAGAACTGGAAGGAGAGGAAATTAGGAATTGGCTTTGGGGGTGACCAGTGAAATATACCTGCTGGAGCGCGTGCTACGGGTGGGTGCTGCTATGGTGACCAGTGAGCTGAGATAAGGTGGGGCTTTACCAAGCAAAGACTTATAGGTGACCTGGAGCAAGTGGGTTTGGCGACGAATATGAAGCGAGGGCCAGCCAACGAGAGCATACAGGTCACAGTGGTGGGTAGTATATGGGGCTTTGGTGAGAAAACAGATGGCACTGTGATAGACTGCATCCAATTTGCTGAGTGTTGGAGGCTATTTTGTAAATGACATCGCCAAAGTCTAGGATCGGTAGGATAGTCAGTTTTACAAGGGTATGTTTGGCAGCATGAGTGAAGAATGCTTTCTTGCGAAACAGGAAGCCGATTCTAGATTTAATTTTTGATTGGAGATGCTTAACTTCTTGGCACACCCATCCCATCAGCGGGATCATTTTCGTCAACATCCACTGAATTGCAAAACGCCAAATTCAAATTAATTTACTATATTTAATTTTCTTGAAATCACAAGTGCAATATAACAAAACACAGCTTAGCTTGTTGTTAATCCACCTGGTGTGTCAGATTTCAAAAAAGCTTTTCGTGGGAAGGTATCCAAGCGTTTATGTTAGGACATCTCTCTCAGCAGACAAAACATTACAAACAGCTAGCAGCAAAGTAGATTGGTCACGAAAGTCAGAAAAGCAATAAAGGGAATCGCTTGCCTTTGATGATCTTTGGATGTTTGCACTCACGAGACTCCCAGTTACACAATAAATGTTCCTTTTGTTCCATAAAGATTATTTTTAAATCCAAAAACCTCCATTTGGTTGGCGCGTTTTGTTCAGAAATCCAAAGGCTCCAGCGGTCACGACGGGGCAGAGGAAAATTCCAAATAGTATCCGTAAAGTTCGTAGAAACATGTCAAATGTTTTTTTTAAATCCATCCTCAGGTTGTTTTTACAATAAATAATCGATAATATTTCAACCGGACCGTAGCTTTTTCAATAGGAGTGAGAGAAAAAATGTCTGCTCCAAGCTGCAAGGGCATGCAAAACTCTGCTGGCACCCAGTCATCCACTGACGCGATGTGATCTTTCTCGCTCATTCTTCAGAATAAAAGCCTGAAACTATGTCTAAAGACTGGTCACACCATGTGGAAGCCATAGGAAAAGGAATCTGGTTGATATCCCTTTAAATGTAGGGAAGGCATGCAATGGAACAGGGAGCTTTCAAAATAGAAGGCACTTCCTCTTTGGATTTTCCTCAGGTTTTCGCCTGCAATATCAGTTCTGTTATACTCACAGACAATATTTTTGACAGTTTTGGAAACTTTAGATTGTTTTATATCCTAATCTGCCAATTATATGCATTTTCTAGTTTCTGGGCCTGAGAAATAGGCAGTTTCATTTGGGTATGTTTTTCATCCAAACATCAAATACTGCCCCTACACTCAACAGGTTAATGTGAGTCTGGAAGGAGAGTTTACAGTTTAACCAGATACCTAGGTATTTGTTGTTGTCCACATATTCTAAGTGAGAACTGTCCAGAGTAGTGATGCTGGACAGGCGGGCAGGTGCGGGCAGCGATTGGTTGAAGAGCATGCATTTAGTTTTACTTGCAGTTAAGAGCAGTTGGAGGCAACGGAAGGAGAGTTGTATGGCATTGAAGCTCTTCTGGAGGTTAGTTAACACAGTGTCCAAAGAGGGGCCAGAAGTATTCAGAATGGTGTCGTCTGCGTAGAGGTGGATCAGAGAATCACCAGCAGCAAGAGCGACATCATTGATGTATACAGAGAAGAGAGTCGACCCGAGGATTGAAACCTGTGGTAACCCCCATAGAGATTGCCAGAGGTCCGGACAACAGCCCTCCGATTTGACACACTGAACTCTATCAGAGAAGTAGTTGGTGAACCAGGCGAAGCAGTCATTTGAGAAACCAAGGCGGTTGAGTCTGCCGATAAGAATGTGGTGATTGACTGAGTCGAAAGCCTTGGCCAGGTCGATGAATACAGCTGCACAGTATTGTCTCTTATCGATGGCGGTTGTGATATCGTTTAGGACCTTGAGCGTGGCTGAGGTGCACCCATGACCAGCTCGAAAACCAGATTGCATAGCAGAGAAGGTACGGTGGGATTCTAAATGGTCGGTGATCTGTTTGTTAACTTGCATTTCGAAGACATTAGAAAGGCAGGGTAGGAAAGATATAGGTCTGTAGCAGTTTGGGTCTAGAGTGTCAGCTTTCCAGTCTTTGGGGATCTCAGACGATACGAAAGAGAGGTAGAACAGGCTAGTAATAGGGGTTGCAACAATTTCGGCTGATAATTTTAGAAAGAGAGGGTCCAGATTGTCTAGCCCGGCTGATTTGTAGGGGTCCAGATTTTGCAGCTCTTGCAGAACATTAGCTATCTGGATTTGGGTGAAGGAGAAATGGGTAGGCTTGGATAAGTTGCTGTGGGGGTGCAGGGCTGTTTACTGGGGTAGGGGTAGCCAGGTGGAAAACATGCCGTAGAAAAATGCTTATTGAAATTCTAAATCATCATGGATTTATCGGTGTGTGCAAGAATGTGCAAGCCAGCAGGCGGGCTACAAACAGGCAAATAACGGCACAGTACAACAGTGGTGTGCAGAAAGGCATCTCTGAACGCACAACGTAGAGCACCAAAGCAGGTTCCACTCCTATCAGCTACAAACAAGAAGAAGCGGCTCCAGTGGGCATGCCATCCCCAACACTGGACAATTGAGGAGCGGAAAACCATTGCCTGGTCCGACGATTCCCGGTTCCTGTTGCGTCATGCTGACGGCAGAGTCAGGATTTGGCCAAGCAGCATGAGTCCATGGCCCCATCCTGCCTTGTGTACAGGCTGGTGGCGGTGGTGTACTGGTGTGAGGACGTTTTCCTTTGCACATTGATATTATTTTAGCAACATGCCCCAGAGAATTCAGTATGTTCTGAAGGCAAAGGGGGGTTCGACCCGGTACTAGATGGGTGTACCGAATAAACTGGCCACGGAGTGTATATAATCTGTCAGTGTCTTTTGCTGTGTCCGTCACATATTTTGACAGAATTTCCAAACCAACCTTGCAAAAAACTACTAAATAGTTTTGATACAAATCTTTTGACCCTTTTCCCAATTCTCTATTGATGCAATATTAAAGATATTAAACAGCGTAGTCAGCTGCCGCTTCTTGAAATGCTTCTGTCCACTATTGGATCTGCTGGTTAATTTCCTGTCAATGTAGTTATCAACCGTAACCATCTTCTGCTACCAGCTACCTGTCACTCAACCTGTGATATCGGCTAGAAATATTGGCATCATATCTGAGGATCATTCTATAAATAACATCAGAACATAGCAGGCAGGGAGGTGTCATCAGCAGTCAGTAGGATACTATGGCTAAGTCCAACATTCTATTTTGACCAGGGTCATAAGCAGTGTACTATGTATGGAATAGGGTGCCATTTTGGATCCACTCTGTTTAAATGCCAAAAGGGGCTGTCTCAGAGTCAGGTCAACCTTGACAGAGGACAAGATGACACATGATATATCAGCAGGTGGGGCTGTAATAACCTGTGAATTGTGGGTAAATACAACTGACTAAGAGGTGGGTGGATACAGATCCACCCAGAACAGGTTTTCAATTAAAAAAGGCAATTTCGCAGGCGCTGAGGTGAAAGGGTTCTGACTCCAATATCAGAGCTCCGATTAGATTAGCATAATTGCCCCCCTTGTATAAAACCTGATTTAGCATGTGCTAATCTTAATTTGACAATGTGTCTCTGGTATCGCTGTGATGGGCTAGCTAGGTGGAGGGTTAGGAGGGGGGCATGTGTGTAATGGGTTGGGTGGGCCAGGGGTCCGGATGTTGTTGATGAGAACAGAGGACAGGTCACTCACAATCACATTTAAAATTAGATGTCATCTGCTTTCTTCCCTGACTGAGTTTTTTAATTAGCTAGTTTGCACTTTACCACACAGAGGTGGACTCGGTGACTAAGACACACACAGATACACACAAGCTCTGACACCTGTTCTATGCTTATAAATAGGTGTTTGATGTGTTTTATTTTTTCTTGTGGTTATCCCATGCTAATGAACCTCCCATTCTTGTTTCAGGAGACGAGAATGAACTGCATCCGGATTGCCCGTAAAGGTACATTCAGATCGTTCCCTTCTATCTTCATTATTGAGAGGCTTTGAGAAATAGACTACATAAGAATGCTTTCTGGCAAAGCAGTGTTTACATGTTCTGTGCTTCATGATGTTTCACAGACACTCTGATGCGTTTTGAAAGATGAAGCTGAGAGAGAGCGAGAGAGAGAGGGGAGAGAGCGAGAGAGGGGGGAGAGAGTGTGAGAGAGAGGGGGGGAGAGACCCTGTAGAAATTAGATTCCTTCTTCTCCCTTCTTTCTCTCTTCCTGCATTCTTTCTGTTATTTGATGCATCCTGACATCAAGAGCACACTAGAGAAGGAAGCCCTGTAGAAATTGGATTCCTTCCTCTTCCTACTCTCTCTCTCTCTCTCTCTCTCCCTGCACTCTGTTATTTGAAGCGTCCTGACATCAAAGAGTCTCTCTTCGCCATTGTCTGCTGGCACTACACCCCATCAGGACAGAGGATCTGTGTGTGTGTTCAGAGGATGGTTCTCAGAAGCATATTTATAATACCCTTAATTTGGTATGTGGTGGTGACAAGGTGGCATGGTGGAAGGAGGAAGGGAGAGAGGAGAGATTGGTGCTGTTCCAGTTTCTGTGGTGGTGGGAAAGAGAGGTTCAGGAGGCAGGGTACTCTGGCATTCTTTATTTTTTACACACACACACACACACACACACACACACACACACACACACTCTCGTTCTGTCTTTGCTTGTCTTATTGTCTGTCTGTCCGCCTCAAGCTTCTTCTCTCACTCTCTCATTATACAACCTTTCTTTATCTCTCTCTAACACGCCCACACACATGCACACATATAACATGTTCCTCTCACACATTTATTTTCCCCTCTCTCTTTCACTCCCCCGTCTCCCTCTTTCACCCCCCCTCTCTCTCTTTCACTCCCCCCTCTCTCCCTCTCCCTTTCACTCCCCCTCTCTCCCTCTTTCACCCCCCACTCTCTCTCTTTCACTCCCCCCTCACTCTCTCTCTTTCACTCCCCCCTCTCTCCCTCTCCCTTTCACTCCCCCTCTCTCCCTCTTTCACCCCCCTCTCTCTCTCTTTCACTCCCCCCTCTCTCCCTCTCCCTTTCACTCCCCCTCTCTCCCTCTCTCTTTCACTCTCTCTCTGTGACTGCGTAATGAAAGGATAGAGCTCATGTCAAGTGTGAAGCAGGGAGACCGATGGGGAAAGAGACGGGCCGCTTAAGGCAAAACCGTTACAATTATTGACATGTTGAGGAAGTGTATGCTGGCGACGGTGTCTCAAAATGGACAAACGGTACTATTGCTGCTTTTTTTCTAGTTTTTGAAGCGAAGGCCATTGAAGGGAGTGCGCAAGCACACTCGTTCGGTTCAGCTAGCCAAGGAGGCTAGGCGCCAGCCAAATTGATGCATGCTGATGTCTTTAGAAGACTAGTGTCACACCTCAGGTGTTCCAGGCTGACACCAGCACAATATCTGATTAATGACATACTAACACTGGCAGATGAAGATAAAATGTATGTCCTGTCCGTCCCACCACCTTTCGTTCCTCCTCCCACCATCCTAATCTTTTTTCTCACACACATTCTCTCATAGATTCTCTCTCCACTTACTCTCTCTGTCTCTCCCTCCACCTTTCCTCCATGCAGAAAGTTTTAGTGGTGTAAACTTTTGCATGACAACGTGCTTCCTACAGCAGGAGTCAATAAGAACACAGTGATTCACACACACATTAGTAAAGTGGACTTGGAGACTGCAGAGAGAGCCAGCTAGCTAGCAGAGCTACAATCATCTGCAATCCAGATTTCAGCAGGCCACACTCTGTTTTCCTGAACAGGCTTTTAAGGCTCAGGCAAAATTACCCACCATGCCGACAAAATATTATGCCTTAGTGGGAGGGAGAGAAGAAAACATGGATGCTATTCAAATTGGTTGTGCTGTAGCTAACTGGTAGAAAGGGATTGAGAGAGAGTGAGCAAAACAGAGAGAGAGAGATGGTAAACGAGAGAGAGATGGCAAAAGAGAGATTTTTTAAATGGTAAGTGAGCTGACGGAGAAAGGACCACATCCAGCTGAAAGGATAGAAGGACGGATGGTGAAAATAGGTAGCTCATTGGTTTTGGCTTTGTGCCTCCAGTGATAGACCATTTCATTCACTTTCCTTTTTGTTTACCCATCAGAGAGAAGACTTTTAATTAAGCGTGTGCCTGCAGGTGTACAGGATTATAATTCTCAACCAATTCTTTCTCTAGTCGGTCAATAAACATTTCTGGAAAATGACACCACGGAAGCTCTAAATTCACCATGAGAGAGATGTCATGCTGTTATAGCTCTGATGGAAATGTAGAGACACAATGAACACTGTGAGACTATGACATAGTGGGGCAAAAAAGTATTTAGTCAGCCACCAATTGTGCAAGTTATGAGCAAAAGTTATTGTGCAAAAGATGAGAGAGGCCTGTAATTTTAATCATGGGTACACTTCAACTAAAGAAAATCAAGAAAATCACATTGTAGGATGTTTTATGAATTTATTTGCAAATTATGGTAGAAAATAAGTATTTGGTCAATAACAAAAGTTTATCTCAATACTTTGTTATATACCCTTTGTTGGCAATGACAGAGTTCAAACGTTTTCACACACTTTTGCTGGTATTTTGGCCCATTCCTCCATGCAGATCTCCTCTAGAGCAGTGATGTTTTGGGGCTGTTGCTGGGCAACACGGACTTTCAACTCCCTCCAAAGATTTTCTATGGGGTTGAGACCTGGAGACTGGCTAGGCCACTCCAGGACCTTGAAATGCTTCTTACGAAGCCACTCCTTCGTTGCCCGGGCGGTGTGTTTGGGATCATTGTCATGCTGAAAGACCCAGCCACGTTTCATCTTCAATGCCCTTGCTGATTGAAGGAGGTTTTCACTCAAAATCTCACGATACATGGCCACATTCATTCTTTCCTTTACACGGATCAGTTGTCCTGGTCCCTTTGCAAAAAAACAGCCCCAAAGCATGACGTTTCCACCACCATGCTTCACAGTAGGTATGGTGTTCTTTGGAAGCAACTCAGCATTCTTTGTCCTCCAAACACGACGAGTTGAGTTTTTACCAAAAAGTTATATTTTGGTTTCATCTGACCATATGACATTCTCCCAATCTTCTTCTGGATCATCCAAATGCTCTCTAGCAAACTTCAGACGGGCCTGGACATGTACTGGCTTAAGCAGGGAGACACGCCTGGCACTGCAGGATTTGAGTCCCTGGCGGCGTAGTGTGTTACTGATGGTAGGCTTTGTTACTTTGGTCCCAGCTCTCTGCAGGTCATTCACTAGGTCCCCCCGTGTGGTTCTGGGATTTTTGCTCACCGTTCTTGTGATCATTTCGACCCCACGGGGTGAGATCTTGCGTGGAGCCCCAGATCGAGGGAGATTATCAGTGGTCTTGTATGTCTTCCATTTCCTAATAATTGCTCCCACAGTTGATTTCTTCAAACCAAGCTGCTTACCTATTGCAGATTCAGTCTTCCCAGCCTGGTGCAGGTCTACAATTTTGTTTCTGGTGTCCTTTGACAGCTCTTTGGTCTTGGCCATAGTGGAGTTTGGAGTGTGACTGTTTGAGGTTGTGGACAGGTGTCTTTTATACTGATAACAAGTTCAAACAGGTGCCATTAATACAGGTAACGAGTGGAGGACAGAGGAGCCTCTTAAAGAAGAAGTTACAGGTCTGTGAGAGCCAGAAATCTTGCTTGTTTGTAGGTGACCAAATACTTATTTTCCACCATAATTTGCAAATAAATTCATTAAAAATCCTACAATGTGATTTTCTGGATTTTTTTCTCATTTTGTCTGTCATAGTTGAAGTGTACCTATGATGAAAATTACAGGCCTCTCTCATCTTTTTAAGTGGGAGAACTTGCACAATTGGTGGCTGACTAAATACTTTTTTGCCCCACAGTATGTGCATAGAAAATGGTTGACTCAATGAACTTCCAGCTAGCTATTAGCTGAGGTAATTGGTGTGTTTTCTAAACATGTAGGCCAAGTCTGTCTTTCCACCCTGGCTGCACCAACTGTCGCTGGTTAGTTAGCGGCTTAAAATCTTCTTCCTTATCCAAGCCTGTTACCTATTATGGAACATAGTCAGGGACAAAGGCAGAGCTGCACTTCACTACCATGCATTATCTCTTCATCTCTCTCGCTCGCTCCCTCCCTCCCTCCCTTCCCCTCTCTCCATACCCCCCCCCCCCTCCCTAATACAGTCTTGTGGTATACAGAAGACTATCACTCTAACTTGTCTCTCCTTTGTAGCTGCCTGTAAGGACCATAAAAGGGGTCTGTTCAGCTGGCTTTAGTTCAGCAGGCTAACACAGTGTTGTCTCTCCCCTGTAGGTGCCTGTAAGGACCATAAGAGGACCCTGGAGGTGTCCCAACATGCAGAGGACATGGGTCTGATCTTGGGGGCCTGTGCTGGGGGACTGGTGGTCCTTATTCTGCTGCTGGGGGCCATCGTCATCGTCGTCAAGAAGGGGTAAGTGGAGGGGTAGGGGTATGGGTGAGTGGAGGGGTGTGTGTGTGTGTGTGTGTGTGTGTAACGGTGATTCTGATCATGAGGTGGTCCAGAGAGCTGCCTGTGACTAAATGCATCCTATTAGGGAAGGAATTTCTCTATCACCTCTTGGCAGGCTTAGTCCAACTCCATTCAATTAGGAATTAGGCAGGTAATGGGGAGTATATTACTTCCAAAACTGCACACATGGCACCGTATTATTCATGAAACATGGTGCAGTTATAGTTGCCAAACTTTTTCCGGTATAAGTATTTATATTTTTTGGCTGCAGCACACCTATCCCAGAAACTCTATACACTCCAACATCATTGGCCAAGTTCCACCAGGAAATACTGTCTGGCAGTACTGTACTCTCCTCTCCTCCTTTATTCCTCCTCTCACCTTTTCCTCTACCGTTATATTAGCAGAGCAACACTCAGTGTGCAGTATTTCATCAAGGGCCACGATATCCCATTGCTCTTTCAAGTCAAAGCAGATTTAATAGCAGCATCTGGGTTGGTGTGCAGTGCACAGTGAACACAGTGCCTGTGGTTGAGCCATTCATTGGAGAGGAAGGTTGTTGCCTTTCCGATAGAATTACCACCTCAGGTTTTTGCATGATGAAGGGAGTGGAGCTGGGATGCACGTCAGAGAAGCAGTCACTAGGAGAAGAGTCATAGTGACCGAAAATGGTTGATTATGTAAACACAATGGCAACCAACCACTAGTAGAACGTGGAGCTAACTGTACCTTGGTTGACAGCTGTATGTGTACCTGTGCTCCCTGGCATATTAATCTATTTAGCTAGGAACCCAGTCAATGTCAAATTAAATCAAACTTTATTTGTCACATGAGCTGAATACAACAAGTGTGGACTTTACTGTGAAATGCTTACATACAAGCCCTTAATCAACAATGTAAATAGTCCAGTGGCCATTGGATTAATTGTTCAGCAGTATTATGGCTTAGGGGTAGAAGCTGTTAAGGAGCCTTTTGGTCCTAGACTTGGCTCTCCGGAACCGCTTGCCGTGCGGTAGCAGAGAAAACACTCTATGACTCTAGTGACTGGAGTCTCTGACAATTTTTGGGGCTGCCCTCTGACACTGCCTAGTATATAGGTCCTGGATGGCAGGAAGCTTGGCCCCAGTGATGTACTGGGCTGTACGCACTACCCTTTGTAGAGCCTTACGGTCAGATGCCGAGCAGTTGCCATACCAGGCTGTGATGCAACCAGTCAGAATGCTCTCGATGGTGCAGCTCTAGATCCTTTTGAGGATCTGGGGACCCATGCCAAATCTTTTCACTCTCCTGAGGGGAAAAAGTTGTTGTCGTGCCCTCTTCACGACTGTCTTGGTGTGTTTGGACCATGATAGTTCGTTGGTGATGAGTTTGAACCTTGAAACTCTCGACCCGCTCCACTACAGCCTTGTCAATGTTAATGGGGGTATATTCGGCCTACCTTTTCCTGTAGTCCACGATCAGCTCCTTTGTCTTGCTCACATTGAGGGAGAGGTTGTTGCCCTGGAATCACACCACACAGTTGTACTACATGTTATCTGCTACTCCATGGTCGCTTGCCTTTCCACCATTCATATACAGGTAACTGCCAAAATAAAGGAAACACCAACATAAACATCTTATAGGCTGTTGGGCCACTACGAGTCAGAGCAGCTTCAATGCACCTTGGCATAGATTCTACAAGCAACTGGAACTCTATTGGAGGGATGTGACACCATTCTTCCACGACAAATTCCATCATTTGGTGTTTTGTTGATGCTTGTGGAAAACGCGGTCTCAGGCGCCACTCCAGAATCTGTCATTGTGTTCAATTGGTTTGAGATCTGTTGACGGAGACGGCCATGGCATGTTTACATCATTTTCATGCTCATCAAACCATTCAGTGACCACTCGTGCTCTGTGGATGGGGGCATTGTCAACCTATAGCTGGGGAATTAGTCATGTTAGCCAAAATAATGGCCCTGCCCAGCATTTTTAAACATGACCCCAAGCATTATGGGAAGTTAATTGTTTAATTTACTCAGGAATCATACCTGTGTGGAAGCACCTTCTTTCAATATACTTTATATCCCTCAAGCATTTCCATTTTTCCATTTCACTCAAGCGTTTCCATTATTTTGGCAATTACCTGTACATTTCAACATTTAATAATGGACATTTTTATTTTGCCTTGCTGAAGGCCACCTCACTAACCATGGCTCCTCCTTTCACCTCTGTTTTCTTTCTCTTCTCTCTCTCTCTCCTCATCTATCCTCTCCTCCTTTCTCCATGCTAATCAGAAGGGACTTCTATTCTGACTCTTACTACCCGTAAGTGACTCCTCCCTAGTCTCTCCCTCCACCCTTTCATTCTGGCGCGATCTTCACCTGCTTTCCCTCTGTAGCCCTGGAAGATGACACTCATAGGAGATAAGCATCTCCTCCACCTCATCCCCTATATACCTCTCATGTCTCTCCTCTCTCCCTCTCTCTCTCACACTCTCGCTCTCTCTGGGCCTCCTGCTACTATCACAAAATCTTCCTTTATCTCCCTCTCCTCGACTCAATCCCTTATGTTTTTCCTTCCTTCCAATCTCATCTCCTTGACCTCAACCCCCCTCCTACTCGTTTCCCTCTCCTTGACCTCAACTCCCCCTCCACTCGTTTCCCCATCTCCTTGCTGTCTCCTTATTTCGATCTCTCTCTTATTCTTCCCTCCTCTTTATATTCCCTCTCCTCCTCTCTTCTCTTCTCCCCCTCTCTCCTCCTCTCTTCTCCTCTCCCCCTCTCTCCTTCTCTCTCCTCCTCTCTTCTCCTCTCCGCAGCAGGAAGAAGGTAGCGCTGAACAAGGCAGCCATGTCGTACCGTCAGGAGAAGACCAGGAAGCTAGGTTCTTTGGACTGCAGCATGACAGAGCAGAGCACCTTGCAGCAGGACGAGCGCACCGCTAACTCCTTCATGGACGCCCATACCTGCAACACACGGAGTAAGAACCAAGATTCAAGAACACCATGAGCCCTGAGAGAGAGTACAGCTGATAGTATATTAGTCTGTAGGCTAACCCTGTGCCTCCTACACAGACAGACAGACAGACAGACAGACAGACAGACAGACAGACAGACAGACAGACAGACAGACAGACAGACAGACAGACAGACAGACAGACAGACAGACAGACAGACAGACAGACAGACAGACAGAGAGAGAGAGAGAGAGGGAGAGGTAAATACAATGTTCCAGCTGTGCAGAGACAGGTGCTCTACTCCCTGCACCACAGAATATATCCTGCTACAAGTACACTAGCTAGGCTACAATCTGTGCCCTCTATACACACACTGTCAAGTACATTAGTGTGTAGACTCTATGCCACCTAGTATATACACACTTTCAAGTACACTCTCTAGGCTACAGCCTGTTCCCTCTGTGCCCTGTATACACACACTGCTAAGATAAAGTACCATCTTCAGTTTCTCAGACTTTCTAGCTGTGTTTACTTCTCTGTGAATATCCGTCCTCCTCTTTCTCTCTCTCTCTCGGTCTGTCTCTTCTCTAACGATTGAAATATTCTGTCGTGCCAGTCAATCTCCTCCATACATACAATATGTCTCCATAGAGATACATGCTTTTCCTTGAGCTGCCTGACGGGCTGAGCAGAGTGTCAGTTTAGTGTTGTGTTGAGCAGTTGGAGGTTGACCTTCAGTCATTCACTGAGGCCCACACTTGAATAGAATAGCATATACTGGCACTTATATAACATATGTTATTTTGTGTAATGGTTAACACGTGTGTATGTACATTTGCGTCCGTCTTTGTGTATATGTCTGGGTATCCATCTTTGTGTGTTTGTGTGTCTTGCGTGCGTGCCGTGTTAATGCATGTGTATGTCTCCTCTAGACGAACAGAGGAGTTCAGTGAACGAGTCCAGCAGCCTGTTAGGTGGTTCCCCTCGACGCCACTGTCGTAGGAAGAGCTCTCCGTACCACACGGGTCAACTTCACCCCGCGGTCAGGGTGGCAGACCTCCTCCAACACATCAACCAGATGAAGACTGGGGAGGGATACGGCTTCAAACAGGAGTATGAGGTGAGAGAGAGTGATGGAGGGGTCTGGGAAGGGGGGGGGGGGGGGGGGGGGGGGGGGGGGGGGAGAGAGTTAAGAATTAAGATGTAGCATCCTTTGGGATTCAATGATGTAATTTTGGAGACAGAAGGCATTTTAATATCATTTCTCATCTCTGAGTCCCAATGGCTTGTGTGTTCGGTAGGCTGCTGCTGGAGGCTTATTTTAATAAGCAGCATTCAATATAAACCTATAGTGGCTGTTTTATACCATCTCTCAATGTAAAGCTATTTCATTCTTCTCATATCTCTTTCAGATCTATTTGTATTTTTACCAAGAGTATATTAATTAAATGGCTTTCAAAAAAAATGTATTGTTCTCTTTGTGATTTACTTCAAAATCCCTCTATTCACCCAGTAACATTTAGCTTTTATTTTTACCTGAATCCAAACCTCCAGGATTCCAGATGTGCTTTTCGATTCAGTAACCCCCTGAGGGCCCAACAAATTCCCCCTTCTGAAATCAATACCATGGTTGCTTTTTCACTCCTCCATCGCTTTCCCTCTCCTCCCGTCTTGCTCCCTTAGTCCAGTCTGTCGCCTGGAGAAATAAAGGAGATGAAGGAAAGATCCGTGGGAGACTGGTGTGTGTGTGTTTGTGTGTGCGTGTGATGTATGTATCAGTGTGAGAATGGCTGTAGGACTTCATAACCCTTATTTCCCACTGGGCTGCTGAGGCGGCCATTGATCAGGCATGCCGCAAAGGACTGTGGGAGTTTATAAATGGCACTACTGGGCTTCAAGACTGGCTCAGATAGAACAAGGCTGAAGTCAGATAGCCATAACCAGATTACAACCAACTGGTTAGACTGTCAGGTTAGATCCAATCCTCCTCGGGGCTTCTGCCCAGCAGGCAAAACTGGTTGAAGTGATGTCATTACAAACCAGATTACAACAATGATTTATATTCATCACTGGATTAGAACCAGTTGACATCATTTCAACGGGGCTTCAGACATCATTCCTCGGGGCTTCAGGGGAGATAAAGAACATTGATTGAAACAAAGAGAATTTCCTTCTGACAATCAGCAGCTGAGACCCTGATGCATGATATAGGCGTGCAAAAAAGTCTGTCTATGGGCTGGTTCAATGTTAGTCACGCTCTGCTGTAAGGTGAGTGAGAAGAAAAGTGAAATGGAAAGAGGGAAGGAGAGAAAAGAAGAATGAGAGAGGCATCATGTCTTCTCTAAACAGGATTAGGTATGGTATTACCTGTGTAGGAGCGCGGTGCAGGTGTAATCCTCTGATCAGCATGCTGCCCCTGTCCCTGCGCTGTAGGTGGACGGCCGCCCCACGCTGCGATTGGGCCGGAGCTGATGAGGGTCTTAGTGTGCCAGGTTTGGAGCGCCTGGATGTGCCCGGTAAAGCAGCCAGGAGATAAACCTGACTTAGCGTTGGAACGCGTGAACGTGCCACAACATGGACGCTACCGCCGCCATTGTAAAGCGTTTTACACTAGTGCCGGCTGTCGGCCATACACCTGATTAGACTCGTTTTCAGCCTAATACTTTTTCCACTTAAATTAACGATGGTACTTTTCAATTCGCTAGCCAGAAAAACGTCTGCATAGCCCTCGCCCACTAGAATGAATGATATGCATCTTTTAGCGATCTATTGAGGCGGCAGGGTAGTGGTTAGAGCGTTGGACTATTAACCGGAAGGTTGCAAGTTCAAACCCCCGAGCTGACAAGGTGCAAATCTGTTGCTCTGCCCCTGAACAGGCAGTTAACCCACTGTTCCTAGGCCATCATTCAAAATAAGAATTTGTTCTTAACTGACTTACCTAGTTAAATGAAGGCAAAATACATTAATAATAATTGATAGGACAAGTGCCTGTCAGTTACAAAGGGAGTTAGGCCCGGGAAATACTGCTGTCCTGCCTCTTGGAACCTGGGTGTATGTGTGTTGCGTGCACTGTTGTTGCAGTCAAATTTCTTTACACTGCAGGACTTTGCACGTCCCGTATAATGTGGTAATGATGAGTTGAAATCCACTTAGCGTATTGTTTTCTGGCTCATTCATTTTTTACATTGTGTGTGCAGGGTCTGACATTAACGCTGGCCCGGGACCGGTAAAAACAAGTTTTGGGCCAGTAAATCTGGCCCGATTTTCAGCATGTTTTTGAATTCCAGTGCTCTGTTGCAGTCTACAATTGAAGACTACATGCGGAAATGTTATGCTCTTTGTATTTCAGCAATATGATTGGCTGTTCATTCCAAGCTCCTGTGAGTCACAACTTCTCGAGCAGTACTTGAGTTGATGCCTTCACATGTCAAGCCCAGTAGAAATTCTGTTCGAGCTAGTAGACGTTTTTTTTTTATTTTATTTTTTTACAATTTTCTACATTGTAGAATAATAGTGAAGACATCAACATTATGAAATAACACATAAGGAATCCTGTTGTAACCAAAAAAGTGAATAATGTAGTAACCAAATCAAAAATATTTCACCAAGGAGAGTGATGGAGTGCTGCATCAGATGACCTGGCCTCCATAATCACCCGACCTCATCCCAATTGAGATGGTTTGGGATGAGTTGGACCGCAGAGTGAAGGAAAAGCAGCCAACAAGTGCTCAGCATATGTGGGAACTCCTTCAAGACTATTGGAAAAGCATTCCTTGTGAAGCTGGTTGAGAGAATGCCAAGGGTGTGCAAAGTTGTCATCAAGTCGAAGGGTACCTAATTCAGAATTCAAATATGAAATATATTTTGATTTGTTTAACACTTTTTTTGGTTACTACATGATTACACATGTGTTATTTCATAGTTTTGATGTCTTCACTATTATTCTACAATGTAGAAAATAGTCAAAATAAAGAAAAACCTTGAATTTGTTGACTGGTACTGTATGTCCATGGTCTCACATCCGTACAAGTAAACTAAAGATCTTGTTTGTATTTTTGATACAAGCTGACATATGACATTGTGGATCATACTGTGGATCATTTAGCTATTTGATTTGGAATTTTAGGACCCCTCAAGGTATCAAAAAATACATTCAAAAAATTATTCGACAACATTTTGAATTTGGCCTTACCACTATAGCCCAGAGAAATGCAACGAATAACACATTCATAAATGGTAAAAAAATACAGTCAAAAAATGTATCATAAGAAACAAGGTTTTGAAATGTTTTCCTATATCTAGTAGATATACGAAATCTCAGGAAATATATTGTTTTGTTTTACACATACTGTATTTAACCCCTTTTTTGGGCAGGCACAAAACGACCTTCATCCTCATAAAAATAAATTCAACCGGTACTGGTTACATTCAGAAGAGTCCTATGACAATTGTGAAGATCTGTTCATGAGAATCTCCACTTTCCACAGTAATGTCACATTAGTTTGTATTCCAAATGGTTCGGAGGCTACAAACAGAAGTTGGCACATAGACTGACACTTGTGGTGGTCGTGGAGAAAAACAGAGACCACCATCGTGTTTGTGAGAAGAGCGATTTTCGGGGTATCTCACGGTCTGTCAAACATCTCTCCAACTCTGCCATCTTTCACGACAGATGCAGAAGTGCAATATCAGCGGATGCGGTAGATTGAGACACGACAAACACTTCAAAACCTGGTTTCTTATGATACACTTGACTGTCTTTTTTTCCATTTATGAATGTGTTATTCAATGCATTTCTCTGGGCTATGGTAGTAAAGGCCAAATTCAACATTTTCTCAAATCATTTTTTAAATATATATTTTTATATCTAAAGGGGTCCTAAAATTCAAAACCAAATGATCCATAGTATGACCATATTGAAACATTGCCATATGCCTGCTTAGAATCATAGGTCCAACCGTTCAGATGCTACAGACATTTTCGTGAGAAGACAGATTTTCGGGATGTCTCGTGGTCTGACAAACACTGCTCCAACTCTGCCAACTTTCATGGCGGATGCGGTAGATTGAGACACATCTAATGCAAAAACCCAGATATCTCTAGATTAAACGGATGAATTTTGATGGGGATTTTTGTATTATGTTACTGTACTTAGATTAACGCACCGGTGCGTCAATTGACTCTAGGGGGTTAAAAGGAAGCTTGAAGCCCATGGAAGTCGACAGACTCTTACAGGGTTCTTTAAAAGCCCAGTGCAGTCAAAATGAAAATGTTCCTGTGTTTTATATCGTACTGTACAACAGCTGTTGAAACTAACACTGTAAAAGTGTGATAAAAAAAAAGCAGTGTTATGATTGTGATAGCTGCTATTTGAAATTACAATACAGCATTCAAGTGTACCATTGGACACCAAAATAGAGTTTGGCTGCTCCATGTGTTGTGGAAATCACTGTGTTCCTTCGCAAACACGTCTGTCACGCTCACTCAGTCACTCATTCTCTCTCTCGCTCTCGCCCTACTCTCTAGTCTCTACTCTCTCTCTCTCATAAAGTTGATTTAGATTCAATAGATTGTATCTCGCTGTTCTGCCAGATTGTGTATATTGTGCCATAAACATCTATCACAAATGTAGCGCTTTGATTCCAAGGTATTATAAAGCACTTGGATCGCAGGCAGGCCTACTCTCCATGCGTATGGAATGAGAGGGACTCAAGCTCGCCTATTTCCCTCCTCTCCTCCTCTCATCCCCTTCTTTTCCTGTCCTCCCCGTTTCTTCCTCTCCTCCTCCTCTCGTCTCTTGAATGCTCTCCTCTCTCATCTCCTCTCCTCTCCCCCTCAAGGCCTTATCCGTCTTTCATAGCCGGGTGTCGTCTCTCAGCCTCTTCTTCCCCTCACCATGCTCTTATAGATATGTCGTGCCTATCAGAAATAAGAGCAGTGAATATGATGAAGTTAATCAGAGAACCTCAGGGTGACAGTCTAAATGAGGTAACAAAGCTAAGGAGACGTTAATCTGATGACACACTGTGTGTCCCTTGTGCTCTAGCAGTATTTAACACTCCAGTAACCAAGCTAAGTATTTCACTGTGTTGTTTAAATCTGCTGATGACACAGAATATCGCCTGTATGCTAACGATATCTCGCTGTCTTTGTGACCACTTGTTCCATCTCTTCTCAGAGCTTCTTTGATGGATGGGATGTCACCAAGAAGAAGGACAAGACTAAAGGGAGACATGACAGTTTGCTGGGGCGTAAGTACTGTTCAGACCCTCGCTCTAGAATGGAGCGGTATGGCATGTATGGAAGAGCATTTACAGGAAAGCTACTGGAACTTAAATGTGTTTACAATTAGTGTATTAATTATAACCTGTCCTTAAGTCAGTTGCTATTGACAACCACTACTTAAAAAAAAAAGCTTTGTTTTGTTGAACCTGACTTCCTGGTTAAATAAAGCTGACATAAACGTCCCTCTCCCTTGTAGATGATCGTCATCGAGTCAAGCTGCACTCCCTCCTAGCAGACCCCAACTCTGACTATGTCAATGCCAACTACATAGACGTAAGTTACCCTCTCTGTCTCTCCTGCTCTCTCTCCCTCTCTCCTGCCCCCCAACTCCAGTCTGTACAGTCTCTGCCCACAGTTGCTCCTTAAACTGAGACTCAGCTGTACGATCAGCTGTGGGAACCAAAGATATTGCAGTGACTTACGATGTAAGCATCTATGTATGTATGTGCACGAAAGTTGGCTTTACTCTATTGCAATGTGATAGCTGTGTGACAACTGCTGCAGAGATGAGTCTCATGCCTATTGTAATGCTAACTTTGTATTGTTAATTCCCGATCCCTCCATTGAGAGCTGTGTGTCTGGCCCAGTGCTAGAGAAGTGCTAAAGGAGGGGTTAATGTAGTCTCTCTCAGCAGATGTCTGAAGGCTGGCCACAGGAAGGAGAGACTCTTGGGTAATGTAGTCTATCCCGGCAGCATTTTGTAGGCTGGCCAAAGCTGGCAGGCTACTGTACAGTATCTAAGGATGTCCAGTCTATAAGAACTCCAGTCCAAAGTGTGTGAGGATGTGACATCTAGAATCTGATCAGTGTATTGTCCTGTATCTGTATCTACCTGGGGGAGTTGTGTTGTGTGTATGGCCCAGTGCAGGAGAAGTGAGAGACTCCTACTGTACTGTGTGTTTACAGGTAGTCTCTCCCAAAAACCCTCTCTTTGGCTGGCCTCAGTTGGCGGGCCAGTACATTGTGTCTAAGAATGTGACAGCGAGGATATCCATTTAAAGAGGATTGTCCCCTCGTCCTGGCATTGTCCTGTCTATCGCTGGGGGTACAGGAATGGACATGGGATTTGAGATAGATATTGTGTCAGCAACACCATAAGATTCCATGAGATCCTATAAGATCCTATAAGCTAGGAGTTTCTGTGTCCTCTGTGACAGCTGACGACTCGTCCAAAAGCTCTCCTAAGTTGACTCCGAGCTGCGTCTCTCTGTCTGTCTGATGATATCAAAAGTCTGATCCTGTTCATCTGGTGATCAGTTAGCCGGGATCTCACCTGTTCAGCTCCAGTGACTCTCATTCAGGAAACCAAGCCCAGTACCAGTTCATACCTCATCCCAGATACTATCTCTTCCAGCTCGGTGTCAAAGCTCTACAGCTAGTAATGTAGCTAGTGTTAGCTAGAATATCCAGTTTGTGTGCTTGAGCTAGGGCCAAGCATTGTGTGTGTGTGTGTGTGTGTGTGTGTGTGTGTGTGTGTGTGTGTGTGTGTGTGTGTGTGTGTGTGTGTGTATGCGGAGGCATTGCTGAATATGCACGCAGGTCAGGTAAAGGTGGCAGTCTCAAAAACCTTTTTTAGCAATTATTTCTCTTTGTTGAACACAGCCTGTTCAGTGAAGTGCCCAATCAGAGCAGGAAATAGCGTACAGCGTTCTACTGCGTTCGTCTCCCTCATTGATTAGTTGTTTCACTATTGTGTTGTTTAACAAAAGAAGATTTAAGAGAAAGAAATAACTAGAAAAGAGAAGCTAAAATGGAAAGAAAAGTAAAATGAAAAGGGAAATTTGATAGAAAATAAAAAGGTCAAATGAGCAGGTTGAGGTGAAGGGGAAGGTTTTTGTGTTAGAGCTCATGGAGAGTGTAAGGGCTCTGGTTCCATTCTCCGTTCACCCCCTCTTGTTCTATTTGAAAGTGTCATTAGCATATGGGCCCTGTGAGGACACCTGCATCATTGTTAGGGCTGTCTACACCGGTGCCTGCGTGTCGTGGCAGGACCCCTGACTAGCCTTCCTGCTAGGCTAACCCGCCCTCAGACGCCATACTAAATTATTAATGTGAGGAGGATAAGGGGATGAATGGGGGGGGGGGGGTTAGGGTTGTATCCTAGTAAAAGTGTAGCATGTTTGGTTCACTTACTGTTCCGTGACCACTCCGCACAACACGAAGTTGAAGAAAAAGCTTGGGTTTCTACCTCTTTGCTATGGCAACAAGTGTGAGGCGTGAGGGTTTACACATTGATCCTGTGTGAAACAATCTCTCTCTCTCTCTCTCTCTCTCTCTCTCTCTCTGTATCTCTGTATCTCTCTCTCTCTCTCTCTCTCTCTGTATCTCTGTATCTCTCTCTCTCTCTCTCTCTCTGTATCTCTGTATCTCTCTCTCTCTCTCTCTCTAACCTCCCAAGTTCTCTCCTGTTCTTTAATCATAATAATTAGCTATTTTTTTCTTTGCTTCCTTCCTTCTTTTTCTCTTTCTCCTTCCATCTTTTCTCAACCTTTGGGGCTTCTTAGATCCGGATAAACAGGGAAGTAAGTACTACGACTTCTCTTTCTTTCCTATCTATCCACCCAGTCACCCTGTGCCCTCTGCGTACCCCCTTACTTCCTTCCACCTTTCCATCGCTCCATTACTTTCTAATCTCTCCGTCTCTGACCCTCCCAGTCCCAGGAACCAGCTGCTCCCCAGAGTTTAATTTAGCCAAACCTGCTCCACTACACCACTACACTCTCTCTCATCTGCAGCCACACTAGACTCACCTAGATTTAGGGATTTGTATTAGGTTTGTCTGTCCACCGTCACAGCTAGAGATGACACAAAGCGTGTCTAACTGCAGGCAAGTCTGTCCCAATAGACAGAACCAGCAGTTAGAGCTTTATATTACATATGACACCTGCCCCCCATCAAAAATGGCACAAAGGAATCAATGGGAGCAGAACAGTCTAGTGTTGCTTCCTAAATGGTACCCTATTACCATCACACTGCCCTATCACCATCACACTGCCCTATTACCATCACACTGCCCTATTACCATCACACTGCCCTATCACCATCACACTGCCCTATCACCATCACACTGGCTGGCCCTCGCTACATATTCGTCGCCAGACCCACTGGCTCCAGGTCATCTATAAGTCTTTTCTAGGTAAAGCTCCGCCTTATCTCAGCTCACTGGTCACGATAACAACATCCACCTGTAGCACGCAGTCCAGCAGGTTATTCTCACTGGTCATCCCCAAAGCCAACACCTACTTTGGCCGACTCTCCTTCCAGTTCTCTGCTACCAATGGAACGAATTGCAAAAATCGCTGAAGCTGGAGACATTTACCTTACTAACTAAACATCAGCTATCTGAGCAGATAACCGATTGCTGCAGCTGTACATAGCCCATCTGTAAATAGCCCACCCAATCTACCTACCTAATCCCCATGTTGTTTTTATTTACTTTTCTGCTGTTTTCCACACCAGTATTTCTTCTTGCACATCACCATCTGCTCATCTATCACTCCAGTGTTAATTTGCTAAATTGTAATTACTTCGCTACTATGTCCTATTTATTGACTTACCTCCTCACGCCATTTGCACACACTGTATATAGACTTTCTTTTTTTAATCTATTGTGTTATTGACTGTACGCTTGTTTATCCCATGTGTAACTCGGTGTGGTTCTTTGTGTTACACTGCTTTGCTTTATCTTGGCCAGGTCGCAGTTGTAAATGAGAACTTGTTCTCAACTAGCCTACCTGGTTAAATAAAGGTGAAATAAAAAAATTAAAAATAAAATATCATCACACTGCGCTACTACAATCACACTGCCCTATTACCATCCCACTGCCCTATTACCATCCCACTGCCCTATTACCATCCCACTGCCCTATTACCATCCCACTGCCCTATTACCATCCCACTGCCCTATTACCATTCCACTGCCCTATTACCATTCCACTGCCCTATTACCATCCCACTGCCCTATTACCATCCCACTGCCCTATTACCATCCCACTGCCCTATTACCATCCCACTGCCCTATTACCATCCCACTGCCCTATTACCATCCCACTGCCCTATTACCATCCCACTGCCCTATTACCATCCCACTGCCCTATTACCATCCCACTGCCCTATTACCATCCCACTGCCCTATTACCATCCCACTGCGCTACTACCATCACACTGCGCTACTACCATCACACTGCCCTATTACCATCCCACTGCCCTATTACCATCACACTGACCTATTACCATCACACTGACCTATTACCATCACACTGCCCTATTACCATCACACTGCCCTATTACCATCACACTGCCCTATTACCATCCCACTGCCCTATTACCATCACACTGCCCTATTACCATCCCACTGCGCTACTACCATCCCACTGCCCTATTACCATCACACTGCCCTATTACCATCCCACTGCCCTATTACCATCCCACTGCCCTATTACCATCCCACTGCCCTATTACCATCCCACTGCGCTACTACCATCACACTGCGCTACTACCATCACACTGCCCTATTACCATCCCACTGCCCTATTACCATCACACTGACCTATTACCATCCCACTGACCTATTACCATCACACTGCCCTATCACCATCACACTGCACATTACCATCACACTGACCTATTACCATCACACTGCCCTATTACCATCCCACTGCCCTATTACCATCCCACTGCCCTATTACCATCACACTGACCTATTACCATCACACTGCCCTATTACCATCCCACTGCCCTATTACCATCACACTGCCCTATTACCATCATTACATTACATTATTACACTGTCCTATTACCATCACACTGCTCTACTAAATCACACTGCGCTACTACCATCACACTGCCCTATTACCATCACACTGCCCTATTACCATCACACTGCTCTACTACCATCACACTGCCCTATTACCATCCCACTGCCCTATTACCATCATTACATTACATCATCACACTGCCCTATTACCATCACACTGCCCTATTACCATCATTACATTACATCATTACACTGCCCTATTACCATCACACTGCTCTACTACCATCACACTGCGCTACTACCATCACACTGCCTTATTACCATCACACTGTGCTACTATCATCACACTGCCCTATTACCGTTACACTGCCCTATTACCATCACACAGCACTATTACCATCACACAGCACTATTACCATCAGACTGCCCTACCCTATTACCATCACACTGCCCTATTACCATCACACTGCCCTATTACCATCACACTGCCCTACCCTATTACCATCACACTGCCCTATTACCATCACACTGCCCTATTACCATCACACTGCCCTATTACCATCACACTGCGCTACCTTTGGCCAGTCTATTACCTATATAGTTAATTACTTTTGGCCAGTCTATTACCTATATAGTTAATTAATTTTGGCTAGAGCTCAGTTATGCCCTGAGGGCAGTAGAGACCCATGCAGAGAAAACATGCAGGACCAAAGCCTGGATAGATACACACACCTTCAGATCAGACACTGCAGGGACTACTAGAGCATGTTCACAGGCAACACACTCACTGCCACACCCTGAACATTACATGTAAGACTCAGGTCTGTTTTCAACCGGTTTTCTGTCCCTGAATCACATTCTGTTGGATGTTTCTCACACATAGATTTTCATATAGTGTTTTGGCTAATCTTCGACTGTGTAGTGGGCTATCTATCTAGGCCAACTAGCTGTGGAAGAAGAGAACATGTAAAGTGGGAGGTTGCCAACTTCAAACATGTCTTGGCTTTCTTCTTGTGGCCACTTGCTTTCTGTCCCATCATGTTGTGGCGCTGTGATGAATTTTATCATGGTTTATGTGTGGTGGGGAGCATGAGATAAAAGTATATTTTTATTCAGTTCTTTTTCATCCATTTTGAATTTCACACTACTCGATGTGATGCTGTCTGCTCGCTGTAGGTGGAAGGTGGTGGTTGCCTAGGTGACAGACAGGAAGCACACACACACAGACACACACGGTTAACCATCTCCCCTCCTCTCCTCTTTGTGTGGCATGGCACTTGTGGAATGGGGTGTATGTGTGTGTGTGTGTGTGTGTGTGTGTGTGTGTGTGTGTGTGTGTGTGTGTGTGTGTGTGTGTGTATTCCCTTACAGCCAGGCGCCCTGATGGGATCATGCCCAGGGCAGGCGGATTTGTCTTGCTTTACATTCTCCACACAGAGAGAGAGTGAGACCATGAATAGCCATCCCATCTGACAGTGTCCAGGCTGGATCATAGCAGCACTAATACATCCCCCAGGAGAACATACAACGGCAGATCAGTCAGTGTCAATCGGCTGAAATTGCTCCTGGAGTCACAGATCTGTCACTGCTTTTGAACCAACTCCTAATCCCGCTGCATGCAAAGTAGTGTCAGTGGCAGAGACAGAGACTGAAATGGAGCTCGCTCACGCTGCTGGAAATGACCGCTTTGCCTCAGACAGTGTCAGATGAAAGCTGAAATTATTATAATTTCCCTTTTGTAGTTTATTATTGCTCTATACCTGAACAGATAATGGTAAAATGCTGCCTGAACAAAGAAGCTAATTGGTAGGAAGCTGCCCATTGAGAAGATTACGGTCCCTCTCTCTAGACAATTATGGCCGTTGTAGAGAATTGTCCTTTAGCTACCTGTTATTGGTCCTATTTTTACAATATGGAAATATTATAATATGAAAACCAATTGGTATTATATCTAGGTGGAAGATGAATACAACGCAAGCTCCACTACATATACAGTGTCATTCAATACCAGATGGAAATGAAGAAAGGATATGGAGGGAGGGGGATGGGGGTGGTTCTGTACAGTGGCTCCAGGGACTGGTCTTTACACTGTGCTACTCTGATGATCAACTCTCTCTCTCTTTCTCTCTCTTTCTTTCTTCCTCTACATCTATTTTTCTTGTTTTACAGGGGTACCAGCGATCAAACCACTTCATAGCCACCCAAGGTGAGTGCCATTGGATCAATAACTGCTAAAATACCGTATTCTGTGTGTGTACTGTATGTATGTATGTGCATGCGCAGCCATGCTCCAAGTTGTTGATGTTAAAATAATGATTTGAATTATTAATGTGTAAACACCAGTGGAGGTTGCTGAGGGGAGGACGGCTCATAATAATTGCTGGAACGGAGTAAATGGAATGGCATCAAACACACTGAAACCATCTCCAAGCTCTTTATCTCTCTCTCTCTTCTCTCTCATCTCTCGCTCTCTCTCTCCCGGGTGGCGCACCGGTCTGAGGCACTGCATCTCAGTGCTAGAGGCGTCACTACAGACCTGGTTTGATTCCAGGCCGTGATTGGGACTCCCATAGGGAGGCACACAATTGGCCCAGTGACGTGCGGGTTAGGGCTTGGCCGGGGTAGGCAGTCATTGTAAATAAGAATATGTGCTTAACTGAGTTGCCTAGTTAAATAAAGGTTTAAAAAAAATCTAATCTCTCGCACTCTCTCTCATCTCTCTTCTCTCTCTCTCTCACTCTCTCGCTCTCTCCTCTCTTGCTCCTATCTCTTTTTCTCTCTCTCTCTCTCTCTCTCTCTCTCTCTCTCTCTCTCTCTCCTATCGCTCCTCTCGCTTCTCTCTCTCTTGCTCCTCTCTCGCTCCTCCCTCTCTCAACTCTCGCTTCTCTCTCTCTCTCTTGCTCATCTCTCGCTCCTCCCTCTCGCTCCTCTCTCTCTCTCTCTCTCTCTTTTATCGCTTTCTCTCTCTCTCTCGCTCCTCCCTCTCTCTCTCTCTCTCTCTCTCTCTCTCTCGCACACACAAGCATACATTCACACACTGTCTGGTTTTCCATCACGTTCTGTAGCTGGGTAAATGTTCCTACAACCTCAACACCACTTCTCTCTACCGTTAGTCACATGTACCTGTACATAGGCCAACTGAGTCTGAATATGTTACAGCACATAGCTGTAGCTCTCTGTGAAGTCTCTATGTGTCTCTCCTCCCCGACGTCTGTGCATAGTTCTGCTACTCCCTCAAGTCAGGACCTAGAACATGGACCCCCCCCCCCCCCGAAACACACACACACACACACACACAAACACACACACACACACACACACACACACACACACACACACACACACACACACACACACAGATATATAATTTATTCTTCCTTAGCTCTGATCTTATTAGTTTAGTATGTGATTCCCCTCTGGTGTCTTTCCCTCTTTCTTTTTGGTCCCAATTCCCACCACTCCACACAAGGAAGATTTCAGTTCACTTGCTCTTCTTAAACCTCTCTGTCCTTCTCTTGCTCTTGTTCTTGCTCTTTTTCTGTCTATCTTTCTCTCTCTCTCTCTCTCTCTCTCTCTCTCTCTCTCTCTCTCTCTTTCTCTCTCTCTCTCTCCCCCTCTCACTCTCACACACACAAATACTTATACAGTATACACACGTTTATGCATACATATTACATAGCCACTGGCATACACAAATGTGTCTCTGTTCTCTTACTGAGGCAGACTGAATACATTTTAGAATGCATGGTAAAAAAAAAAAGCCAGGAGGCCAGATGATGTTGACTACCACAGTGTGCCTTCAGAAAGTATTCATATCCCTTGACTTATTCCACATTTTGTTGTGTTAAAGTCTGAATTCAAAGTGTTTTTGCTCACTCATCTACACATAGTACCCCATAACAAAGTGAAACATGCTTTTAGAATCTTTAGCAAATGTATTGAAAATTAATTTGTAAAACTAATTTACATAAGTATTCACACCCCTGAGTCGCTTACAACTGTGAGTTTTTTTGGGGTAAGTCTGTAAGAGCATTGCACACTTGGATTGTACAATATTTGGTGATTATTCTTTTTTTAAATCTTCAATCTCTGAAGTTGATTGTTGATCATTGCAAGACAGACATTTTCAAGTCTTGCTGTAGATTTTCAACTGATTTAAGTCACAACTGTCACTCAGGAACATAGGCCACTCAGGAACATTCAATGTCGTCTTGGTAAGCAACTCCAGTGTTGATTTGGTCTTGTGTTTTAGGTTATTGTCCTGCTGAAAGGTGAATTTGTCTCTCAGTATCTGTTGGAAGCAGACTGAACCAGGTTTTCCTCAAGGATTTTACCTGTGCTTATAGCTCTATTCCATTTATTTTTATTCGAAAAAACCTCCCTAGTCCTTGCCGATGAAAAGCATACTCAAACATGATGCAGCCATCACCATGCTTGAAAATATACTGAACAAAAACATAAGTACAAATGTAAAGTGTTGGTCCCATGTTTCATGAGCTGAAATAAAAGATCCCAGAAATGTTCCAGACGCACAAAAATATAATTTCTCTCAAATGTTGTGCACAAATTTGATTACAATGCCAAGATAATCCATCCACGGTTGTGGCAAATCAAGAAGCTGATTAAACAGCATAATCATTACACAGGTACTCCTTTTGCTGGGGACAATAAATGGCCACTCTAAAATGTGCAGGTTTGTCACACCACACAATGCCACATATATCTCAAGTTTTGAGGAAGCATGCAATTGGCATGATGACTGCAGGAATGTCCACCAAAGCAGTTGCCAAAGATTTTAATGTAGCTTTCTTTACCATAAGCCGCCTTTGTTTGTTTTAGCGAATTTGGCAGCATGTCCAACCGGCCCCACAACCGCAGAATACTTGTAACGAAGCCAGCCCAGTACCTCCATATCCGGCTTCTTCAGCTGCGTGATCGTCTGAGACCAGCCACCCGCACAGCTGATGAAACTGGGTTTGCACAACCAAATAATTTTTTGCATAAACTGTCAGAAACCGTCTCAGGGAATATCATCTGCATGCACGTTGTCCTCACTAGGGTCTTGACCTGACTGCAGTTCGACGTCGCAACCGACTTCAGTGGGCAAATGCTCACCTTCGATGGCCACTAGCACACTGGAGAAGACTGCTCTTCATGAATGAATCCCGGTTTCAACTGTACCGGGCAGATGACAATGAGCTTAGCGTGAAGGTCGTTGTGTGGGCGAGCTGTTTGCTGATGACAACTTTGTGAACAGAGTGACCCATTGTGGTGGTGAGGTTATGGTATGGGCAGGCAGTCAGGCATAAGCTACAAACACAATTGCATTTTACTGTTGGCAATTTGAATGCATGTAGATTCCGTGATGAGATCCTGAGGCCCCTTATCGTGCCATTCATCCACAGCCATCACCTGAAAGCTGAAAATGTCCCAGTTCTTCCATGGCCTGCATACTCACCAGACATATCACTCATTGAGCATGTTTGGGATGCTCTGGATCGACCTGTACAACCGCATGTTCCAGTTCCCGCCAATATCCATCAACTTCGCACAGCTAATGAAAGGGAGGGAGACAACATGCCACAGGCCACAATCAACAGCCTGATTAACTATGCGAAGGAGATGTGTTTCGCTGCATGAGGCAAATGGTGGTCACATCAGATACTGACTGGTTTTCTGATCCACACCCCTATTTTTTTTAAGGTATCTGTGACCAACAGATACATATTTGTTATCCCAGTCATGTGAAATTCATAGATTAGTGGCTCAAATTCATAGATTAGTGGAATTTATTTAAATTGACAGATTTCCTATGTTCATCTTTGTTCAGTATATATATAGAGTGGTATGCAGTGATGTGTTGTGTTGGATTTGTGCCAAACAAATAACACTTTGTATTCATGACAAAAAGTTCATTTCTTTGCCTTGTTGCAAACAGGATGCATGTTTTGTAATATTTGTAATTCTTTTCACACTGTTATTTAGCTTAGTATTGTGGAGAAATTACAATGTTGTTGATCCATCCTCAGTATTCTCATATCGCAACCATTAAACTCTTTAAAATCACCATTGGCCTCATGGTGAAATCCCTGAGCAGTTTCCTTCTTCTCCGGCAACTGAGTTATGAAGGATGCCTGTATCTTTCTGGTGACTGGGTGTGTTGATACACCATCCAAAGTGTAATTAATAATAACTTCACCATGCTCAAAGGAATGTGTGACTCACCACCTGGATGTAGCAAAAGTTGAAATTGTGTTTTTTACATTAGATAAAAGTAGAGACTCAGAGCTACAAAATGGTATATCATACACTACAGTTGGGGAACAATGGGAATGTAATTCTGCTTTGAAAAAGTTGATCAACTTCTAAACTCATTTTTTTGAAAATCGCCTTTGAATGTTTTGCTATCTAGTGAAGAGCTCTTCTTTGTCTACACCCATTCAGCATCGTTTACACCCTCACCCTAAGCTTTAGCCCCACCCATCTTATTTCGCTCTCGAAGCGCGCACTTGATGCTCTGGCCAATGATTTGTTTACCTCTTGATAGCATGAAAACAGTCTAAACAGCTCTGCTGGCTACAATTTCATTACGCTTTTTTGCTGATGTTTACTGACACCGGCCATATTCATCGGGTGTTGCACACACGTCACGTAACGTTAGCTAATGAGCCAGCTAGTTAAACAATGAACAGTAACAACAATGCCACAGTGCTGGGAGCTAACCAACCATGTTCAATGTAAGCTAACTAGAACAGCAAATGGCTCTGGGAAATGAATGATAACATCAGCTAGGGAGCCAGGCAGCTAACGTTAGCTAGCTAGCTAACAGTACACTTTAGCTTGAAATTAAACCACTTTCTGTCAAAATTAGAGAGCATGTAATATCTGAAAATGGAGCTAGCTGACACTACACGATCTTACCTGTATACATCATTGTGCATGGACTCGTCTCCCTGACAGGAATGCCATGCCACGGTTGCCCTTAGTTTGAAGATGTAATCTGGAGACAGGTGTTTCCTCTGTCTCTTTAGATATCATACTCTAATTCCACTGATTTCAAAACTTGATCCTCCAGAAAGTGGACAGCCACACTTATGCAGCTCCACTACACAACACATTAAAAAAAAAGCCGCATTCGACAGGATTACCAACACAGACTGATGAGCTTCTATGGCAGACCAATCCGAACTCCTCTCTCGAAATATTCAGCCCACTCATTATCTCAGCCAATCATGGCTAGTGGGAAGGTAGCTTAACCAACAAGGCTCATAATTTATCAATTGTATTAATATTTACAGATGGCATACAAGTTTGTTTTAAGGCACATGAAGGTTCACATGTTCAAGAAGGCATTTCTGCCAAAGAAAATGCATTTAGATAAAAAAAAGAAATATATTTTTTACGTTCAAACGGAACTTCTGTGAAGTCGTGACTTGCAACATATGCCTATTTTCCTGAATAGGGCCACATATTTAGCACCTGCTTTTTAAAAAATTTTACACATTCGCTGCTGCCCTTTGCAAGTCATTAAAGAACATCCCTGGTCTTTGAATCTGTGCTTGAAATTCACTACTCGATTGAGGGACCTTACAGATAATTGTATGTGTGGGGTACGGAGATGGGTTTGTCATTCAAAAATCATGTTAACCGCTATTATTTAACACAAAATGAGTACATGCAACTTATTATGTGATTTGTTATGCACATTTTTACTCCTGAACTTATTTAGGCTTGCCATAACAAAGGGGTTGAATACTTATTGACTCAAGACATTCCAGCTTTAACATTTTTTGTAATTTCAAAATGTTGCTTCAAACAAAATTTGACTTTGACGTTATGGGTTATTTTGTGTAGATCAGTGACACACAATCTCAATTTAATCAATTTTAAATTCAGTCTGCAACACAAAAATACTTTCTGAAGGCACTGTATGTATATACTGTATGTATAGGTGTGTGTGTAGGCAGGTGCCTGGAGCGAAACTGGTGTCCAAGGATGAGGTGGAGGAGGTAGTGGAGGAGTGTTGCTCTGAAGCCCTGTGTCCACACAGCAACATTACGCTGAGCATACAGATGTGCCCTGGGAGGATGCACCGTTATCTATCACTTCTCTGACAGCCCGGGCCCTCTGGCCCTCAGTGAGGAGTGCTGCTGGAAATTAAACAACATGTCGTCATATTAATAATACAGTAGACACTACGTGGGGGCTAGGTGCTGGGCATCTCAAGTAGGATCCACTGTGGAGGCTTCGTGTTAAGGCAAACTGTGAAAAACACTGCGGAAACAACAACCGCCTTGTTTGTATTTGGTCATATGGCTTATTTATAAGAGACAAAGCGAATGAGAGAGGGGGGTGGAACAAGGAGGGAGACAAAGCGAATGCAAAATAGCTATGATAACTGAACATGAGTGATCAAGAATGACCTTCTCCTTGACAACGGTCTTATCTATGCTAACTACAGCACCATAGTAGGCCCCTGGAAACAGATTGAATGAATGCATTGTGCGTGCAGAGATAACAAAGGTTGGAATGAATGAGTGTTTTCATCATCAAAAGCCATGATACACCCTAACATTAGCTCTCAACACAAATAATATGTCATTTATGAACGTAAAATGATCAGATACCCACCAGAGGTATGATATACTCTATGGATGGGTATGTTTATCATTAAAGCCATGGTATTTGTTCACCCTTACATTATCTATGGTGTGACATAGTGGCATGTGATATCATCAAGCTCACCGTATAATGCAATCAATTGAAACTGCCAATGCGTGCCGAGGAGCTGAGATTTGTGTCGCTCCTCGCCGGAGAAAGAAGACAGTGATGGCGCTTGTTGTTTGCACAACAGCTGTGGATTTGTGAGCGTATTGAAATTACATTCTACCAGCAGACGCTAGGAGAGCAGAGAGAGGAAAGAGAGGAGTGGAGAGCCATGGTTCATAAAATGACATACTGTTACTTTCGTCTCTGGCATGGTTTCTACCAGCCCGACCCTGATGGTTATCCCTGCTATTTCTACTGATTTATGATCCAATTTCTCCTCCCTCTATCCCTTCCTTTTATGCTCCTACTCCACCTCTTTCTGTCTTTCCTCCTGTCATCCACCGCCTCCCCTTTCTCTCCTTGTCCTCCACCTACTCCCCCTCCACCTCCTCCTCCTCCTCTCTTCCCCCCCAGGTCCCAAGCAGGAGATGATCTATGACTTCTGGAGGATGGTGTGGCAGGAGAACTGCTTCAGTATTGTCATGATCACTAAACTGGTCGAAGTGGGCAGGGTAGGATTATCTTTCTGTGCTTTTGCGGGCTCACTCTTTGCATAGGACAATATAAGAACTACCAGCGGAATGATATAGCTTTGTATAATAAGTCTACAACCCAGTGGGCAAAACTGGTTGAAATGACAGCCAGATTACAACCATTAAGTCTTCCACCTTTTCTAGATGTAAACAAGAAATATAGATGACTATATTGTATTGATTTTTCTCTTGAACATTGGTTTAGAGTTAAGCCAGCTAAATCTGTAACTGGCTGTTGACCCTGATTAAAGTCCAAATGTTCCGTGTGTGTTCAGATGAAGTGCTGTAAGTACTGGCCCGAGGACAGTGAACTCTATGGAGACATCAAGATCACACTGCTGAAGACGGAAACACTTGCCGAGTACACCGTCCGCACCTTTGCTATGGAGCGGGTGAGCGGATAGTCAATGTTCTTCTATCTAACAAATAAAAAATTGTTTGGATATGTATTGGCCCCTGGGATCACATCCAATTTGAGTGTCTTGTTTAATCTTTGTTCACACAGCCTTTATAGAGGCATTGGTATCTTAACAAATAATGAATCATTTTAATATGCATGTTTGAATAGAGATGTCTAAATAAATGTCCTACTGTGCCAACTGTAGGTGTCTGTTTGCTGATAATGATTTTCATTGGACCTTCTGTGTTTGCCTCTCCAGAGGGGCTACCCAGCCAAACATGAGGTGTGTCAGTTCCATTTCACCTCCTGGCCAGAGCATGGTGTTCCCTACCATGCCACAGGCCTGCTGGCCTTCCTACGACGGGTCAAGGCTTCCACACCCCCCGACGCTGGGCCCGTGGTTGTCCACTGCAGGTAACAAACCATCTTACATCACATCTTGTCTCTGAGTGATGCAGTGTGGCTCTTTATTTTATACTTATCGTTTTTGGTGTAGCTTAGCCTATAGATGGTCTCTCGCTCCTGTGCTTATACCCTCACCTCTTTGACCTTGTTTACCTCTAACCCCTGACATCTCTGTGTGTTAGTACGTGAGCATGCAGCACAGTCTGCAGCACGTCATGCTGGATATGACCTCTAACCTCCAACTCCTAACCCCTGACCTCTCTCCTCCGTGTCAGTATGGGAGCAGGCAGAACAGGCTGCTACATCGTACTGGACGTCATGCTGGATATGGCAGAGTGTGAGGGAGTGGTGGACATCTACAACTGTGTCAAGACCCTTTGCTCCCGACGCATCAACATGATACAGACAGAGGTAAGAATATACTCTGTATATCAGGGATGCCCAAACTTTCTCCTGCAGGCTTTCCCTCCAACCCTAATCTAACACACATATTATCTGATGACCATGATCAGTTTCAGGTATGTTAGCACAGGGTTGGAGCATAACCATGCATAAACAATATATCCCAAGGAGGAGGGTTGACCTCCCCCGCAGTATATGGTATACTATATAGAGGACCTCGCACTTACATTTGATAACATTGATGTTGAATGTCTTTTCATAGAAATGTCCTCCTGTTCATTTTTTTGTGGTAAAAAAGTGGTAATTTAATGCATCTATCGGCCGCCTAATTCTGACGTTGGTAATTTAATTGATATCCTTGCATCAACCTTGGATTAATAATTTTTTTTCAAAAATGTATTTCACCTTTATTTAACCAGGTTGGCTAGTTGAGAACAAGTTCTCATTTACAACTGTGACCTGGCCAAGATAAAGCAAAGCAGTGCAACACAAACACCAACACAGAGTTACACATGGAATAAACAAACATACAGTCAATAACACAATAGAGAAAAAAGTATATATACAGTGTGTGCAAATAAGGTAAGATGAGGAAGTTAAGGCAATAAATAGGCCATAGTGGCGAAATAATTACAATTGAGCAATTAAACACTGGAGTGATGGATGTGCACAAGATGAATGTGCAGTAGAGATACTGGGGTGCAAAGGAGCAAAAACATAAATAACAGTATGGGGATGAGGGAGTTGGATGGGCTATTTACGGATGGGCTATGTACAGGTGCTGTGATCTGTGAGCTGCTCTGACAGCTGGTGCTTAAAGTTAGTGAGGGAGATATGGGTCTCCAGCTTCAGTGATTTTTGCAGTTCTTTCCAGTCATTGGCAGCAGAGAACTGGAAGGAAAGGGGGCCAAAGGAGGAATTGGCTTTGGGGGTGACCAGTGAAATATACCTGCTGGAGCTATTAGTGGGTGCTGCTATGGTGACCAGTGAGCTGAGATAAGGCGGGGCTTTACCTAGCAAAGACTTAGGTGACCTGGAGTCAGAGGGTTTAGTGATGAATATGAAGCGAGGGCCAGCCAGCAGGAGCATACAGTTCGCATTGGTGGGTAGTATATGGGGCTTTGGTGACAAAACGGATGGCACTGTGATTGACTGCATCCAATTTGCTGAGTAGAGTGTTGGAGGCTATTTTGTAAATGACATCGCCGAAGTCAAGGATCGGCAGGATAGTCCGTTTTACGAGGGTATGTGTTGATGGAATTTATAGGTTTAAATGAATGACTAGAATATCCCACCCTGAAGCCATATAATTGTATGAAATTGATAAATAGTCAGTAAAATTCTAATAAATTATGTGTGTAGTTTTAGTCATGAAGTGTGTAGTTGTAGTCATGATGTGTGTAGTTTTAGTCAGAATTAGGGTAAAACAATATAACTGTAACAATGTCTATCATAGTATCTTAAGACTTAAGACTGTCTGAGCAAGATTCGGTGCCGACCTTGGCTGGGGGCCACTGAGAGTACTTCCCAGGGTCTCCCTATCTTCAGGGAGGACGGGGAGTGATTCTCACGGACTTCCCTAATCTTTGTCAGCTGGGTAGCAGGACAGTGTGTGCGTAGGATTCCTAATGTTTGTGTGTGAAAGTATGTGCGTGTGTGCGTAGGATACCTAATGTTTGTGTGTGAAAGTATGTGCGTAAGAAGCCAGTATAAAATGAATGGTTTTGTACAACAGACCAGCGCTCTCGTGAATAAACCTTGTTGACTATTTTAGCTGGGCCTCCGTCTGTTTAATTTCAATCAGTATCTTACAAATCCTGATTAGTTTATGATTGGTTTATGAACATCGAGAACATAATTCTCATGACAGTATATGCTTGGCTGCACGAGTGAAGGATGCTTCGTTGCGAAATAGGAAGCCGATTCTAGATTTAATTTTGGATTGGAGATGCTTAATGTGAGTCTGGAAGGACATCGTACCAGCTCCTTCCTGGCCTCAAAAGAAAAACAAACCTTAGGCCGGTAATAAAATCCTATTTTCAGCTTCAGCTTCCTTATCAAGTTCTCTACATGCACAGTGAAGCTCAGTTTATCATCAACCCACACACCCAAATATTTGTACACTTTAACATGCTCTAAAGTATGTCCAGCCAATGTATCAATGACATGATTTGTAACATGCCTGGCATTTGAAAATACCATGCATTTTGTTTTACCCGAATTTAGAATCATGGTTTGCTAACTATCTGTCTGATGGAACTCAGTGCACTCAATTTGATGGGCTTATGTCTGTTCAATTGTCTGTCTTGAATGGTGTGCCCCAAGGCTCTGTACTTGGTCCTCTCTTATTCACTATTTCTATAAGTGATTTAGACAAAAATGTCCAAAATGCACACCTTCATTTTTATGCTGATGATACTGTTATTTACTGTTGTGCCTCGTCTCTTACAAAAGCTTTCCAGAACATGAAAACTGCTTTTTATACTGTTCAACATAACTTGTGTCAATTGAAGCTTATCCTCAATACTGACAAAACTAAAACGAATGGTGTTTCCTAATGCAAGAAATCGACCTCTGAACCTTTCACCTATTACTACCTGTCAGGGCAAGGAGATTGAGGTTGTAACCTCATATAAATATTTTAATTGATGACGGCCTCTCTTTTCAATTGCATATTCAACAACTTACAAAAAAATTTAAGCTGAAATTGGGATTTTATTTTAGGAATAAGGCCTGTTTTTCTTTTGAAGCCAGAAGGAGGCTAGTGTCAGCTACATTTATGCCTTTACTAGACTATGGGGATATTTTATATATGAATGCTTCCGCTCAGTGTTTGAGATCAATTGACACTCTTTACCCTGGCACTTTGAGATTTATTTTAAACTGCAAAACCCTTACGCACCACTACACTTTGTATTCCAGGGTTGGCTGGCCTTCTCTAGTCACTCGTAGGCTCAGTCACTGGTAAACATTTATTTACAAAGCCATTTTGGGTTTACTACTTTTTTATTTGTGCATTTTTATTGTTCAGAAATTTGGTGGGAACTCTCTTCGTTTTCTGGACTTTATCCTGCGAACTGTTCCAAATGTCCGATCTGAATTTGGTAAAAGGGCTTTTATGTACTCTGCGCCATCGTCTTGGAACACCTTACAAAATACTTTTAAACTGGAAGAACTTGTCCCAATTGGTGTTTTTAAATCACTGATGAAGGATTTTGAGGCTGATTCCCTGACCAGTCAATGTTTTTAATTTGCTGTTTTATACTCTTGTGAATTCAATGGTTTTTACTAGATTACTTGTAGTTTTTCATGTTGTCTGTCCGTAATTTTGTTGTAATGACTTGGTGCTGCCTATCTTGGCCAGGGCACTCTTGAAAAAATAGATTTTAATCTCAATGAGCCCTTCCTGGTTAAATAAAGGTTACATAATTATTATTTTTTTAAATCAGCTTTATATCATACCAAAGGCTAGCTTTTTCAAACAGAAATTTGCATCCTGCAGCACAAACTCCAAAAAGTTCTGGGACACTGTAAAGTCCATGGAGAATAAAAGCACCTTCTCCCAGCTGCCCACTGCACTGAGGCTAAATACCCGATAAATCCACAATAATTGAGAATTTCAATAAGCATTTTTCTACAGCTGGCCATGCTTTCCACCTGGCCACTGGTCAACAGGCCCAAGCCTCCCCATTTCTCCTTCATCCAAATCCAGATAGCTGATGTTCTGAAAGAGCTGCAAAATCTGGACCCCTACAACTCAGCAGGGCTAGACAACCTGGACCCTCTCTTTCTAGAATTATCAGCTGAAATTTTTGCAGCCCTTATTACTAGCCTGTTCAACCTCTCTTTTGTATCGTGTGAGATCCCCAAAGATTGGAAAGCTGCCACGGTCATCCCCCTCTTCAAAGGGGGAGACACTCTAGACCCAAACGGCTACAGAACTATATCTATCCTACCCTGCTTTTCTTCGAAAGCCAAGTTAACAAACAGATCACCGACCATTTCATATCCCACCTTACCTTCTCCGCTATGCAATCTGGTTTACGAGCTGGTCATGGGTGCAACTCAGCCACGCTTAAGGTCCTAAACGATATCATAACCGCCTCGCCTGGTTCACCAACTACTTCTCAGACAGAGTTCAGTGTGTCAAATCGGAGTGCCTGTTATCCGGACCTCTGGCAGTCTTTATGGGGGTGCCACAGGGTTCAATTCTCAGGCCGACTCTTTTCTCTGTATTCATCAATGATGGATCAGAGAATCACCAGCAGCAAGTGCGAACTTGCTGCTGGTGATTCTCTGATCCACCTCTACGCAGACGACACCATTCTGTATACTTCTGGCCCCTCTTTGGACACTGTGTTAACTAACCTCCAGACGAGCTTCAATGCCATACAACTCTCTGCACAATTGGTGGCTGACTAAATACTTGTTTTGCCCCACTGTACACTGATTTATAAGGCCATATTGGGTAAAATGCCATTTTATCTCTGTTCTTTTTTAGTCAGGTCAGTAAATAAATATCAATTATGGTCCCATTCTGATTAGCTTCTAATAGTACCAAAAATTAGAACAGGTCATGGTAGAAATAGTTTTAGTTGCTTAGCACCGTGGTCCTGGAATTCTCTCCTGAACATTTTAAAATGTGATGATCTAGTTTCGTTGGTGGAGTTTAAACACTTGATCGATGTATATATCATAGAAGAGTGTAATTGTTTTCAGGCCAGCTGTTTTTAGACCAGATGTTTGTGTTTTTAATGTAAAATGTTTGTTGTACTGTATGTGTGTTTATAGTTTTGTTTAATGTTGTGTTAGTGTATGTAAGTTGTTTTGTCTGAAACGTTGTTCCCTCTGCTGCTATTGGACCAGTTATCTCTTGGAAAAGAGATGTTATCTCAATGAGGAAAACCTGTATAAATAAAGGTAAAATAAAAAATAAAAAAATTGGTTCCTAACTTCCTTGAAAAGTTGCATATCGCGGGGGCTATTTGATGCTGATACCGTACGCCACAGGATGTTTTTTTGCTGGTCAAGGTCAGTCAGGTCTGGAGAGAACCACGGGCTATATCTGTTCCTGGTTTAAAAAAAAAATTGAATGGGGCATGTTTATTTAAGATTGTGAGGAAAGCACTTTTGAAGAAAAAACAGGCATTTTCTACTGACAGAATGAGGTATAATAATGAAGATAAAATGTGTTTTCTTTTGGGTGATTACAACATAAACATGTTTAAAAGTGGAAACCACTAACTGAAATGACTTTTTGAATAGTTTATATGGCAGCTATCTGTATTCCCTCGTCTATAAACCCACCAGAGAGACCAGTTCATCTGTATTCCCTCGTCTATAAGCCCACCAGAGAGACCAGTTCATCTGTATTCCCTCGTCTATAAACCCACCAGAGAGACCAGTTAATCTGTATTCCCTCGTCTATAAACCCACCAGAGTGACCAGTTCATCTGTATTCCCTCGTCTATAAGCCCACCAGAGAGACCAGTTAATCTGTATTCCCTCGTCTATAAACCCACCAGAGAGACCAGTTCATCTGTATTCCCTCGTCTATAAACCCACCAGAGAGACCAGTTAATCTGTATTCCCTCGTCTATAAACCCACCAGAGTGACCAGTTCATCTGTATTCCCTCGTCTATAAACCCACCAGAGAGACCAGTTTATCTGTATTCCCTCGTCTATAAGCCCACCAGAGAGACCAGTTCATCTGTATTCCCTCGTCTATAAGCCCACCAGAGAGACCAGTTCATCTGTATTCCCTCGTCTATAAGCCCACCAGAGAGACCAGTTCATCTGTATTCCCTCGTCTATAAACCCACCAGGGTGACCAGTTCATCTGTATTCCCTCGTCTATAAGCCCACCAGAGAGACCAGTTCATCTGTATTCCCTCGTCTATAAACCCACCAGAGACCAGTTCATCTGTATTCCCTCGTCTATAAACCCACCAGGGTGACCAGTTCATCTGTATCCCCTCGTCTATAAGCCCACCAGAGAGACCAGTTCATCTGTATTCCCTCGTCTATAAACCCACCAGAGAGACCAGTTCATCTGTATTCCCTCGTCTATAAGCCCACCAGAGAGACCAGTTCATCTGTATTCCCTCGTCTATAAGCCCACCAGAGAGACCAGTTCATCTGTATTCCCTCGTCTATAAGCCCACCAGAGAGACCAGTTCATCTGTATTCCCTCGTCTATAAACCCACCAGAGAGACCAGTTCATCTGTATTCCCTCGTCTATAAACCCACCAGAGAGACCAGTTCATCTGTATTCCCTCGTCTATAAACCCACCAGAGAGACCAGTTCATCTGTATTCCCTCGTCTATAAACCCACCAGAGTGACCAGTTCATCTGTATTCCCTCGTCTATAAACCCACCAGAGTGACCAGTTCATCTGTATTCCCTCGTCTATAAACCCACCAGAGTGACCAGTTCATCTGTATTCCCTCGTCTATAAACCCACCAGAGTGACCAGTTCATCTGTATTCCCTCGTCTATAAACCCACCAGAGAGACCAGTTCATCTGTATTCCCTCGTCTATAAACCCACCAGAGAGACCAGTTCATCTGTATTCCCTCGTCTATAAACCCACCAGAGTGACCAGTTCATCTGTATTCCCTCGTCTATAAACCCACCAGGGTGACCAGTTCATCTGTATTCCCTCGTCTATAAACCCACCAGAGTGACCAGTTCATCTGACACTCTTATTGATAATATTTGTACAAATTCTTTGAATAATGTGGCTAATACAGGTAGGTATACTTTATAATGACCTTTCTGACAATTTTCCAATTTTCCACTTCTCTTTGGGAGCTGGAAATGAACAGATGGGTATGATTAGCAGCATTAAGGGTATAATATTTAACAAAAGTAATTGTGAGCACGTTAAGATGTTGTTTGATGATATTTCAAGCCGATGTGGAGTCTGCTTACCAGACTTTTCTCACATCTTTCAATTCTGTATTTCACCACTGCTTTCCCTTAGTTAAATCATGTAAGAGAGCAGCTGGAGCTATTAGTGGGTGCTGCTATGGTGACCAGTGAGCTGAGATAAGGCGGGGCTTTACCTAGCAAAGACTTAGGTGACCTGGAGTCAGAGGGTTTAGTGATGAATATGAAGCGAGGGCCAGCCAGCAGGAGCATACAGTTCGCATTGGTGGGTAGTATATGGGGCTTTGGTGACAAAACGGATGGCACTGTGATTGACTGCATCCAATTTGCTGAGTAGAGTGTTGGAGGCTATTTTGTAAATGACATCGCCGAAGTCAAGGATCGGCAGGATAGTCCGTTTTACGAGGGTATGTGTTGATGGAATTTATAGGTTTAAATGAATGACTAGAATATCCCACCCTGAAGCCATATAATTGTATGAAATTGATAAATAGTCAGTAAAATTCTAATAAATTATGTGTGTAGTTTTAGTCATGAAGTGTGTAGTTGTAGTCATGATGTGTGTAGTTTTAGTCAGAATTAGGGTAAAACAATATAACTGTAACAATGTCTATCATAGTATCTTAAGACTTAAGACTGTCTGAGCAAGATTCGGTGCCGACCTTGGCTGGGGGCCACTGAGAGTACTTCCCAGGGTCTCCCTATCTTCAGGGAGGACGGGGAGTGATTCTCACGGACTTCCCTAATCTTTGTCAGCTGGGTAGCAGGACAGTGTGTGCGTAGGATTCCTAATGTTTGTGTGTGAAAGTATGTGCGTGTGTGCGTAGGATACCTAATGTTTGTGTGTGAAAGTATGTGCGTAAGAAGCCAGTATAAAATGAATGGTTTTGTACAACAGACCAGCGCTCTCGTGAATAAACCTTGTTGACTATTTTAGCTGGGCCTCCGTCTGTTTAATTTCAATCAGTATCTTACAAATCCTGATTAGTTTATGATTGGTTTATGAACATCGAGAACATAATTCTCATGACAGTATATGCTTGGCTGCACGAGTGAAGGATGCTTCGTTGCGAAATAGGAAGCCGATTCTAGATTTAATTTTGGATTGGAGATGCTTAATGTGAGTCTGGAAGGACATCGTACCAGCTCCTTCCTGGCCTCAAAAGAAAAACAAACCTTAGGCCGGTAATAAAATCCTATTTTCAGCTTCAGCTTCCTTATCAAGTTCTCTACATGCACAGTGAAGCTCAGTTTATCATCAACCCACACACCCAAATATTTGTACACTTTAACATGCTCTAAAGTATGTCCAGCCAATGTATCAATGACATGATTTGTAACATGCCTGGCATTTGAAAATACCATGCATTTTGTTTTACCCGAATTTAGAATCATGGTTTGCTAACTATCTGTCTGATGGAACTCAGTGCACTCAATTTGATGGGCTTATGTCTGTTCAATTGTCTGTCTTGAATGGTGTGCCCCAAGGCTCTGTACTTGGTCCTCTCTTATTCACTATTTCTATAAGTGATTTAGACAAAAATGTCCAAAATGCACACCTTCATTTTTATGCTGATGATACTGTTATTTACTGTTGTGCCTCGTCTCTTACAAAAGCTTTCCAGAACATGAAAACTGCTTTTTATACTGTTCAACATAACTTGTGTCAATTGAAGCTTATCCTCAATACTGACAAAACTAAAACGAATGGTGTTTCCTAATGCAAGAAATCGACCTCTGAACCTTTCACCTATTACTACCTGTCAGGGCAAGGAGATTGAGGTTGTAACCTCATATAAATATTTTAATTGATGACGGCCTCTCTTTTCAATTGCATATTCAACAACTTACAAAAAAATTTAAGCTGAAATTGGGATTTTATTTTAGGAATAAGGCCTGTTTTTCTTTTGAAGCCAGAAGGAGGCTAGTGTCAGCTACATTTATGCCTTTACTAGACTATGGGGATATTTTATATATGAATGCTTCCGCTCAGTGTTTGAGATCAATTGACACTCTTTACCCTGGCACTTTGAGATTTATTTTAAACTGCAAAACCCTTACGCACCACTACACTTTGTATTCCAGGGTTGGCTGGCCTTCTCTAGTCACTCGTAGGCTCAGTCACTGGTAAACATTTATTTACAAAGCCATTTTGGGTTTACTACTTTTTTATTTGTGCATTTTTATTGTTCAGAAATTTGGTGGGAACTCTCTTCGTTTTCTGGACTTTATCCTGCGAACTGTTCCAAATGTCCGATCTGAATTTGGTAAAAGGGCTTTTATGTACTCTGCGCCATCGTCTTGGAACACCTTACAAAATACTTTTAAACTGGAAGAACTTGTCCCAATTGGTGTTTTTAAATCACTGATGAAGGATTTTGAGGCTGATTCCCTGACCAGTCAATGTTTTTAATTTGCTGTTTTATACTCTTGTGAATTCAATGGTTTTTACTAGATTACTTGTAGTTTTTCATGTTGTCTGTCCGTAATTTTGTTGTAATGACTTGGTGCTGCCTATCTTGGCCAGGGCACTCTTGAAAAAATAGATTTTAATCTCAATGAGCCCTTCCTGGTTAAATAAAGGTTACATAATTATTATTTTTTTAAATCAGCTTTATATCATACCAAAGGCTAGCTTTTTCAAACAGAAATTTGCATCCTGCAGCACAAACTCCAAAAAGTTCTGGGACACTGTAAAGTCCATGGAGAATAAAAGCACCTTCTCCCAGCTGCCCACTGCACTGAGGCTAAATACCCGATAAATCCACAATAATTGAGAATTTCAATAAGCATTTTTCTACAGCTGGCCATGCTTTCCACCTGGCCACTGGTCAACAGGCCCAAGCCTCCCCATTTCTCCTTCATCCAAATCCAGATAGCTGATGTTCTGAAAGAGCTGCAAAATCTGGACCCCTACAACTCAGCAGGGCTAGACAACCTGGACCCTCTCTTTCTAGAATTATCAGCTGAAATTTTTGCAGCCCTTATTACTAGCCTGTTCAACCTCTCTTTTGTATCGTGTGAGATCCCCAAAGATTGGAAAGCTGCCACGGTCATCCCCCTCTTCAAAGGGGGAGACACTCTAGACCCAAACGGCTACAGAACTATATCTATCCTACCCTGCTTTTCTTCGAAAGCCAAGTTAACAAACAGATCACCGACCATTTCATATCCCACCTTACCTTCTCCGCTATGCAATCTGGTTTACGAGCTGGTCATGGGTGCAACTCAGCCACGCTTAAGGTCCTAAACGATATCATAACCGCCTCGCCTGGTTCACCAACTACTTCTCAGACAGAGTTCAGTGTGTCAAATCGGAGTGCCTGTTATCCGGACCTCTGGCAGTCTTTATGGGGGTGCCACAGGGTTCAATTCTCAGGCCGACTCTTTTCTCTGTATTCATCAATGATGGATCAGAGAATCACCAGCAGCAAGTGCGAACTTGCTGCTGGTGATTCTCTGATCCACCTCTACGCAGACGACACCATTCTGTATACTTCTGGCCCCTCTTTGGACACTGTGTTAACTAACCTCCAGACGAGCTTCAATGCCATACAACTCTCTGCACAATTGGTGGCTGACTAAATACTTGTTTTGCCCCACTGTACACTGATTTATAAGGCCATATTGGGTAAAATGCCATTTTATCTCTGTTCTTTTTTAGTCAGGTCAGTAAATAAATATCAATTATGGTCCCATTCTGATTAGCTTCTAATAGTACCAAAAATTAGAACAGGTCATGGTAGAAATAGTTTTAGTTGCTTAGCACCGTGGTCCTGGAATTCTCTCCTGAACATTTTAAAATGTGATGATCTAGTTTCGTTGGTGGAGTTTAAACACTTGATCGATGTATATATCATAGAAGAGTGTAATTGTTTTCAGGCCAGCTGTTTTTAGACCAGATGTTTGTGTTTTTAATGTAAAATGTTTGTTGTACTGTATGTGTGTTTATAGTTTTGTTTAATGTTGTGTTAGTGTATGTAAGTTGTTTTGTCTGAAACGTTGTTCCCTCTGCTGCTATTGGACCAGTTATCTCTTGGAAAAGAGATGTTATCTCAATGAGGAAAACCTGTATAAATAAAGGTAAAATAAAAAATAAAAAAATTGGTTCCTAACTTCCTTGAAAAGTTGCATATCGCGGGGGCTATTTGATGCTGATACCGTACGCCACAGGATGTTTTTTTGCTGGTCAAGGTCAGTCAGGTCTGGAGAGAACCACGGGCTATATCTGTTCCTGGTTTAAAAAAAAAATTGAATGGGGCATGTTTATTTAAGATTGTGAGGAAAGCACTTTTGAAGAAAAAACAGGCATTTTCTACTGACAGAATGAGGTATAATAATGAAGATAAAATGTGTTTTCTTTTGGGTGATTACAACATAAACATGTTTAAAAGTGGAAACCACTAACTGAAATGACTTTTTGAATAGTTTATATGGCAGCTATCTGTATTCCCTCGTCTATAAACCCACCAGAGAGACCAGTTCATCTGTATTCCCTCGTCTATAAGCCCACCAGAGAGACCAGTTCATCTGTATTCCCTCGTCTATAAACCCACCAGAGAGACCAGTTAATCTGTATTCCCTCGTCTATAAACCCACCAGAGTGACCAGTTCATCTGTATTCCCTCGTCTATAAGCCCACCAGAGAGACCAGTTAATCTGTATTCCCTCGTCTATAAACCCACCAGAGAGACCAGTTCATCTGTATTCCCTCGTCTATAAACCCACCAGAGAGACCAGTTAATCTGTATTCCCTCGTCTATAAACCCACCAGAGTGACCAGTTCATCTGTATTCCCTCGTCTATAAACCCACCAGAGAGACCAGTTTATCTGTATTCCCTCGTCTATAAGCCCACCAGAGAGACCAGTTCATCTGTATTCCCTCGTCTATAAGCCCACCAGAGAGACCAGTTCATCTGTATTCCCTCGTCTATAAGCCCACCAGAGAGACCAGTTCATCTGTATTCCCTCGTCTATAAACCCACCAGGGTGACCAGTTCATCTGTATTCCCTCGTCTATAAGCCCACCAGAGAGACCAGTTCATCTGTATTCCCTCGTCTATAAACCCACCAGAGACCAGTTCATCTGTATTCCCTCGTCTATAAACCCACCAGGGTGACCAGTTCATCTGTATCCCCTCGTCTATAAGCCCACCAGAGAGACCAGTTCATCTGTATTCCCTCGTCTATAAACCCACCAGAGAGACCAGTTCATCTGTATTCCCTCGTCTATAAGCCCACCAGAGAGACCAGTTCATCTGTATTCCCTCGTCTATAAGCCCACCAGAGAGACCAGTTCATCTGTATTCCCTCGTCTATAAGCCCACCAGAGAGACCAGTTCATCTGTATTCCCTCGTCTATAAACCCACCAGAGAGACCAGTTCATCTGTATTCCCTCGTCTATAAACCCACCAGAGAGACCAGTTCATCTGTATTCCCTCGTCTATAAACCCACCAGAGAGACCAGTTCATCTGTATTCCCTCGTCTATAAACCCACCAGAGTGACCAGTTCATCTGTATTCCCTCGTCTATAAACCCACCAGAGTGACCAGTTCATCTGTATTCCCTCGTCTATAAACCCACCAGAGTGACCAGTTCATCTGTATTCCCTCGTCTATAAACCCACCAGAGTGACCAGTTCATCTGTATTCCCTCGTCTATAAACCCACCAGAGAGACCAGTTCATCTGTATTCCCTCGTCTATAAACCCACCAGAGTGACCAGTTCATCTGTATTCCCTCGTCTATAAACCCACCAGAGAGACCAGTTCATCTGTATTCCCTCGTCTATAAACCCACCAGAGTGACCAGTTCATCTGTATTCCCTCGTCTATAAACCCACCAGAGAGACCAGTTCATCTGTATTCCCTCGTCTATAAACCCACCAGGGTGACCAGTTCATCTGTATTCCCTCGTCTATAAACCCACCAGAGTGACCAGTTCATCTGACACTCTTATTGATAATATTTGTACAAATTCTTTGAATAATGTGGCTAATACAGGTAGGTATACTTTATAATGACCTTTCTGACAATTTTCCAATTTTCCACTTCTCTTTGGGAGCTGGAAATGAACAGATGGGTATGATTAGCAGCATTAAGGGTATAATATTTAACAAAAGTAATTGTGAGCACGTTAAGATGTTGTTTGATGATATTTCAAGCCGATGTGGAGTCTGCTTACCAGACTTTTCTCACATCTTTCAATTCTGTATTTCACCACTGCTTTCCCTTAGTTAAATCATGTAAGAGAGCAGCAGAGGGGTTCTGGAATCTCCGGTTTCCAACCGGTCTCAAAAAAATAACTAGTTGTATAAATAGTGTCTCACAAAGCCCTTTCTCCTGAATTCTGGACATTAGAAAAAGTATGAGAACATTTACTCACCTAATATATTTTTTTCTATTAAATTCCAAGAATCCTTATATAATATAAAGTCAACTTGGAAAATCATCTATCAACTGTTGAATAGGAAAAAGGTATCTACAACTATTCCGTCTCAATGTATTGTTGGAAATAAGACCTATAGTGATCCTGATGTAATTTCATGTGAATTGAATCACTTTTTGTGAATGTGAATTCCTCTGTCAAAGAAAATAGAGAAAACTGAAGGAAATCCCTTGGATTACATTAAGGGGCATTTCCCTTCTCTGCTTCAGTTTGAGCTTTCTGATGTGATGGAGCTAATTGGTAACTTATAGATATCAGCAGTAGGTCATGATGAGTTTGGAGCCTGGAATCAGTGTCTTCCTCGATTACAGAGCCTCCAACATATATATTTACCAAACCAATGCAAACTGGTATTATTCCTAAATATTTGAAAATGTCCAAAGTTATTCCAGATAGTTTAGAAACTATCACCCAATATCTGTACTACCATGTTTTTCAAAAATCCTAGAAAAATTGGTGTTTAAGAGAATGTTGAAACATTTAAATCAGCACTGTATTCTACATGAGAACAAATATACATTTCGTAAAAACAACTCTACAGATATGGATGGCTCTTTTGCAACTTGTAGATGAAGTCTTTTGCAGCCCTGAACAACAATGAATACGCTCTTGTCATCTTTTTAGATTTATCAAAAGCATTTGACAGGGTTGATCATGAAATATGACTTTCTAAATTGCATTATTACAGTTTTCATGATTATACATAGAAATTCAGCAAAAAAAGAAACTGCCCTTTATCAGGACCCTGTCATTCAAAGACAATTCGTACAATTCCAAATAACTTCACAGATCTTCATTGTAAAGGGTTTAAACACTGTTTCCCATGCTTATTAAATGAACCATAAACAATTCATGAACATGCACCTGTGGACATGCACCTGTCAAGACACTAACAGCTTACAGACGGTAGGCAATTAAGGTCACAGTTATGAAAACTTAGGACATTAAAGAGGCCTTTCTACTGACTCTGGAAAAACACCAAAAGAAAGATGCCCAGGGTCCCTGCTCATCTGCGTGAACGTGCCTTACGCATGCTGCAAGGAGGCATGCAGATGTGGCCAGGGCAATTCATTTCAATGTCCGTACTGTGAGACGCCTAAGACAACACTACAGGGAGACAGGACGGACAGCTGATTGTCCTCGCAATGGCAGACCACGTGTAACAACACCTGCACAGGATCGGTACATCCGAACATCACACTTGCGGGACAGGTACAGTATGGCAACAACAACTGCCTGAGTTACACCAGGAACACACAATCCCTCCATCAGTGCTAAGACTGTCCACAATAGGCTGAGAGAAGCTGGACTGAGGGCTTGTAGGCCTGTTGTAAGGCAGGCCAGACATCACCGGCAACAATGTTGCCTATGGGCACAAACCAACCGACGCTGGACCAGACAGGTCTAGCAAAAAGGGCTCTTCTGACGAGTCGCGGTTCGGTCTCACCAGGGGTGATGGTTGGATTTGAGTTTATCGTTGAAGGAATGAGCGTTACACCGAGGCCTGTACTCTGGAGCAGGATCGATTTGGAGGTGGAGGGTCCGTCATGGTCTGGGGCGGTGTGTCACACCATCATCTGACTGAGCTTGTAGTCATTACAGGCAATCTCAACACTGTGTGTTACAGGGAAGACATCCTCCTCCCTCATGTGGTACCCTTCCTGCAGGCTCATCCTGACATGACCCTCCAGCATGACAATGCCACCAGCCATACTGCTCGTTCTGTGCGTGATTTCCTGCAAGACAGGAATGTCAGTGTTTTGCCATGGCCAGCGAAGAGCCAGGATCTCAATCCCATTGAGCACGTCTGGGACCTGTTGGATCGGAGGGTGAGGGTTAGGGCCAATCCCCCCCAGAAATGTCTGGGAACTTGCAGGTTCCTTGGTGGAAGAGTGGGGTAACATCTCACAGCAAGAACTGCCAAATCTGGTGCAGTCCATGAGTAGGAGATGCACTGCAGTACTTAATGCAGCTGGTGGCCACACCAGATACTGACTGTTACTTTTGATTTTTATCCCCCCTTTGTTCTGGATCACATTATTCAATTTCTGTTAGTCACATGTCTGTGGAACCTGTTCAGTTTATGTCTCAGTTGTTGAATCTTTTGTTCATACAAATATTTACACATGTTCAGTTTGCTGAAAATAAACGCAGTTGACAGTGAGAGGATGTTTCTTTGTTTAATTGGTTATATATTATGGTAGAGAACAATGTCTTTATGCAGACAGCTGTGCATCTACCAGGGCCAAGATATCCTGTGGTGTGTCACAGGATTTGATAATTGGACCTTTGTTATTCCTAATCTATAACAATGGCCTTGCTGCTGTGTCTTCTACCTTCCCCTTCCTTTTGCTGATGATACCAACTTGATTTTATCACACCAGAATTTTGACTCACTAATTAATGAAGCCAACTCAGGCATGGACAAATTTTCTGAATGGCACCAGATTAACAAATGATCAAAATCCAACTTTATTGTATTCACTAGTAATAACTAGTAATAAGACATATTGTTTTAAAAAAGGCCAGAATCTCAGTTGGTGGGAATGAAATTGAACAAGTCACATCCACTAGATTCCTCAGAGTTCGAATTGATAAAAAGTTATCCTGGAAAGATCATATTAAACTTGCCTGTAGCAAAGTGATGACATCTGTTGGTATCATTAGAAAAATGTGTGGTTTGGTTCATCAGGCTTGCTTCCTAACTGAAATCAAATCAAATCAAACTTTGTCACACCCACCGAATACAACAAGTGTAGACCTTACCGTGAAATGCTTACTTACAAGCCCTTAACCAACAGTGAAGTTCAAGAAGAAGAAAATATTTACCAAGTAGTCTAAAATAAAAAGTAACACAATAAGAATAACAATAATGAGGGTATATACAGGGGCACCGGTACCGAGTTAGTGTGCGGGGGTACAGGCTAGTTGAGGTAATCTGTACATGGAGGTCGGGCGAAGTGACTATGCATAGGTAACAAACAAACAAACAACCAGCGAACAGCAGTTTCCAAAAGGGAGGGGGTGGCAATGTAAATTGTCTGGTGGAGATTTTATGAATTGTTCAGCAGTCATGGCTTGGGGGTAGAAGCTATTGAGGAGCCTTTTGGTCCGCTCCAGGACCGCTCCAGTACCACTTGCCGTGCGGTATCAGAGAAAACAGGCTATAAATTGGGTGAATGGAGTCTCCGACAATTTTATGGGCTTTCCTCTGACACGCCTATTATGTAGGTCCTGGATGGCAGGAAGCTTGGCCCCATTGATGTACTGGGCCGTTCGCAATACCCTCTGTAGCGCCTTATGGTCAAATTCCGAGCAGTTGCCATACAAGGAGGTGATGCAACCAGTCATGATGCTCTCGATGGTGCAGCTGTATAATCTTTAGGATCTAGGGACCCATGCCAAATCTTTTCAGTCTCCTGAGGGGCAAAAGGTGTTGTCGTGCCCTCTTCTGTCTTGGTATGTTTGGACCATGATAGTTCGTTGGTGATGTGGACACCAAGGAACTTGAAGCTCTACTACAGCCTTGTCGATGTCAATGGGGGCCTGTTTGGCCCGCCTTTTCCTGTAGTCCACGATCAGCTCCTTAGTCTTGCTCACATTGAGGGAGAGGTTGTTTTCCTGGCACCACACTGCAAACTTAATGATGGTGTTGGAGTTGTGTTTGACCACGCACTTGTGGGTGAACAGGGTATACAGGAGTATGGGTTTCCCTTTGTAGTCCGTAATAGTTTTCAAGCCCTGCCACATCCGACGAGTGTCAGAGCCGGTGTAGTAGGATTCAATCTTAATCCTGTATTGATGCTTTGCTTTTTTGATGGTTCATCCATCTGAGGGCATAGCAGGATTTCTTAAAAACTTCCGGATTAGTCTTCCGTACCATGAAAGCGGCAGTTTGAGGTTTAAGCTCGATGCGGATGTTGCTTGTAATCCATGGTTTCTGGTTGGGATATGTACGTACAGTCACTGTGGGGATGACGTCATCGATGCACTTATTGATGAAGCTGATGACTGAGGTGGTGTATTCCTCAATGCCATTGGATGAATCGCGGAACACATTCCAGTCTGTGCTAGCAGTACAGTCCTGTAGTGTAGCATCCGCGTCATCTGACCACTTCCTTATTGAGCGAGTCAATGGTTCTTTCTGTTTTAGTTTTTGCTTGTATGCAGCAATCAGGAGAATAGAATTATGGTCAGATTTGCCAAATGGAGGGCGGGGGAGAGCTTTGAATGCATCTCTATGTGTGGAGTAAAGGTGGTCTCGATTTTTTTTCCCCCTGGTTGCACATGTGACAGGCTGGTAAAAATGTGGTAAAACTGATTTAAGTTTGCCTGCATTAATGTCACAGGCCACTATGTAAGCCTCTTCTGGGTGAGCATCTTCTTCTTTGCTTATGGCCTTATAGAGTTAGGTTGTGTTTCGGAGGACGCATGACTCTCGACCTTCGTCTCTCCCGAGCCCGTATGGGAGTTGTAGTGATGAGACAAGATAGTAACTACAAAAAAAAACAATTGGATACTACGGAATTGCGGCGAAAAAAGGGGGTAAAAAATACAAAATAGCACAACTGGTTGGGAGAATGTAAAACACCAGCCATGTTCTTCTGCACCATCTTTGCAATATACTATAGTTCTATACTATAGTTCTATACTATAGTTCTATATGCTATAATATACCAAACTCTATACTATTGTATAATTTACCCAAAGATAATTTACTCTAATATTGTCTGGGCCAGTACATATATCTCCTACCTACAGAAATGACTCATCGTACAAAATAAATTAGCAAGACCTCTTCACCTTTTCTATTTACCTGGCTCCATCCAGGCTGTGATTGGGAGTCCCATAGGGCATTGCACAATTGGCCCAGCGTCGTCCGGGTTTGGCCTGGGTAAGCCGTCGTAAATAAGAATTTGTTCTTAACTGACTTGCCTAATTAAATACATGTAAAATTAATATAAATTAAAATAAAATCTACATTTGTTTAAGAAACTCAATATCTTGTCTATTTGCGACATTAATGTGCGCCAATTATGCACTTTTATCTATCAATGCTCATACCTCCCAGAAAGTGTACCTGAACCCCCACTGCCGCACCTCACATAGTCAATTCTCTGTCAGATATAGAGGTACCATACGCTGGAGTTCTTATCTTCACATTGCCACAACATCATCATCCATCAATAACTTCAAGCGAAGACTGGGGGTCAGTCTGATGAACCAAACTACTCAGTAATCTCCTCCATAGCCAAACTCTCACACACTCACATGCACACCTGCACACATGCAGACACACATTTAAACACATTTATTTTTTGAGATTACTGATCAATTTATTTATGTTCTAACAAACTTTTTTTTTTTTTTACTAATATATTGTATTTCGTTTTTTTGTGGTGCGGTTTTCATATAAGCCCTTGGGCTTCCAACCATACCTGCACACTATGTTATTTTTATTAGTTTTTATCTGTACTGTCTTTCAGTTGTTTTCTTTGTTGCAAATCAATTATAAAATAAAAACGTAATGTTGTTATATCAACTAGGAATTCATCCAGAATTCATTGAAATATCAGGGATCAACCAAGGTAGATTATGATGTAGACTCCCTTTCCATGCCTGCTGAATGTGTCTGTGTTGTTTTGTCTTCAAATCTTACTGATGTTGCCGTTTTCAAACCTCACTTTGAAACCTGTTTACCAGTCTAATACGGCTATAATTAGATTCAATCGAGAAAGACTCTTTTTGATGTGATGATCAAATAAAATATGCATCCTCATTAATGCTTTTTCAATTCAGGTCACTGATATTCTTTGTACTCCAAGATGTCAAAACAAATGTACCAGATAATTGCATTGAATAGACTAATATTTAGGCTATATAGCATGGGTTGGGCATTTGGGATTTTGGCTCTTTTGATGTATGTTCTAACACCCTCTCCTTTTCCATTTTTTAGATTGTTAACGATTAGCAAAACAACGTTTGTGTGTGGGCATAGCGATGTGATGAATGTTGACATTTCTAACAATTAGTCGACATTAACAACAGTAATCAAAGCCCAATGTTACACCCCCCCACCCCACACCCCCCCCCCCCCCCCCCCGCTAGCAATTATGGTTCTATTATCAAAACAAGATAAGAGGCGTTTCTTGTTAGTTTCTCAATCTCACTGTCTTGTCTCTACCTTCCTCCCCCCATCCCCCCTTCCTCCCTCTCTCAGGAGCAGTATGTGTTCATCCACGATGCCATTCTGGAGGCCTGTCTGTGTGGAGAGACAGCTATACCAGTTATTGAGTTTGCGCTGACCTATAAGGAGATGCTGAGGGTTGACTCACAGAGCAACACCTCCCAGCTACGAGAGGAGTTCCAGGTTAGACTTGTAGGACGTTTTGTTTTAGCAACCAGAAACTATCTGACTAGATAACAACTGGGTTTGGACTTCTTTCCCATTACGTCTTGATGTCCTCGATATGTTTTGTAAAGAAAATGGTTGAAGTTGATGTTTATTCTAACAGTGGAACACATTTCACATAATAATGATGTTATTCTCTTACTGGTACTAGTATTAATGGTGCAAACCTAGATCCACTAACTCTCACCAAAACACTAGTCATGGCACAGTACAGTACCATGGCCTTAGCTGTATTCGTTGTCTATTGCAGCAGTCTGAGATTGTAAATGGCATATTTCTGTATATTACAGTAATTCCTATTTCTGTATGAGATGACTTTAGTTCATCTGACTAGATGGATCGTCCTCCTTTTCCATTTTATTGACACAAATCATTAGTGACCTTTACCATGCATAATTACAGCTACTTATCTCTTTCAGACCAGGCTATTGAATACCTTCATGATGGTTATTATAGTCCAATGAAATATCCTCACTGAAATCGGACATTTACAATGCCTCCCAAAATGGCACACTATTCCCTGTACAATGCACTAGTTTTGACCAGAGTCCTATTGCCTCTGGTCAAAAGTAGTGCATAAATAAGGAATAGGGTGACATTTAATTTCAGATTATAATTTAAGGTAGTACTGTATCTGCAAGATGTAATCCTGATGCAATGTAAGTTAGTAATAATTATAATGCACCATTCATACAGTCAAACTTAATAGGGAGTTATTAAGTAACACAATACACAGCAAGCTAAATATTCAGTTTAATTTCCCCTCCAATTTCAATTCCCAAAGCCTCATAATGTGCTTATTTATAATGCATGTGGTTTGCGATTAAATATGTTTTTATCTTTTAAGCCCCTTCATAGTTTTTGACTGATGCTAAATGTGTTTGAAAGTTTTAGCCAGATGATGATTAGACAGTTGTCTGTCTCTCTCTTGCTCTCTCTCTCTTTCTCTCTCCAACTCTCTCTCTTTCTCTCTCTCACTCTCCCTCTTTCTCTCTCTCACTCTTTCTCTTTCTCTCTCTCTCTTTCTCTCTCTCTCTCCCTCTTTCTCTCTCTCACTCTCCCTCTTTCTCTTTCTCACTCTCTCTCTTTCTCTCTCTCACTCTCTTTCTGTTTGTTTACTGTATCTGTCTGTCTCTCTCTCTCTGTTTGTTACTCTCTCTCTGTCTCTCTCTGTTTATCACTGTCTCCCTGTCTCTGTCTGTCTCCATCATCCTCTTCTGCCTTGTCTGTGCTCCTTCTTCTCACCTTCTCTCTCCATCCCTTCCTCCCTCTCTCCAGACTTTGAACTCTGTGACCCCTCACCTGGACGTGGAGGAGTGCAGCGTGTCCCTGCTGCCTAGGAACCGTGAGAAGAACCGTAGCATGGATGTCCTGCCTCCCGACCGCGCCCTGGCCTTCCTGGTTACCACCGAGGGCGTTGCCGAGGGGAACAGCTACATCAACGCTGCTCTCACCGACAGCTTTCACCGACCCGCCGCCTTCGTGGTAACGCCACACCCGTTACCGGGAACCACAGCAGACTTCTGGAGACTGGTCTATGACTATGGATGTACCTCAGTGGTGATGCTCAACCAGATCAACCAGTCCAACTCTGCCTGGGTGAGAAGAGGGGAGGTGAGGGGCTGAGGATGGAGGAAGGAAGGGGGGAGGGAATTGATGATACTGACTGACTGACTGACTGACTGACTGAGCCCTGTGTCTATCCGATACTCATACTTGATGGGTCAAAGATGTACTCTGACCAATCCCATGTCATAGCTATCTAAAGCTGATTGCACTAACTGTAAGTCGCTCTGGATAAGAATGTCCTCTAAATTACTAAAATGTAAAAGTAATAGCAACCTGAATTATAGCCTTTTTTGGAGATGAATTAATAGGATGATACATTTTTAGCCTGCTTGTCAGGGCATTACCACATCCATATCATTCTGTTCACACCCCGTCTCTCCCTCATCTAGCACGTCACCTGTGTGTTTACTCATGTGAGGGTTTGTCTGTGGCCTTCTTATCTTTCACTTGTCACTGTGTCATGGTGCTGGGTTGGCTAACGTTTACACCATTGCTCTCATTTATAGCTAGCTGTCTCTCTCTTGTCTACTCTCACTCCTTCTGTCATTCCCTCTCGCTCTTTCTCCTCAACTCTCTCTCCTTCTCTGACCCTTTCTCTCCTCTCTTTCTTTCTCCTTACTCTTCTCTTCTCTTGTTCTCCCTCCCGGTATCGTCTCTGTCCTGCTATCCTTCTCTGCCATGTCTTAATTGCTCTCTTTTCCCCCACTCTCTCTCTCTCCCTTCCCCCCCATCTCCTCTGTCTTCTTTCTTTCTCATCCACCGCTCCCTCCTTCCCTTTCTCTCTCTACCAGTAGATTAACAGTGTACCCCAGTCATTTGTGCTACCCTGATGACGGGTAGGGTTCCCTTTTGGGAACAACCCCTCCCACGTTCTGCTTGAACGGTGGCGCACGGAATGCAAAAATATTCTTAGAAATATTTAACCTCCACACATTAACAAGTCCAATAGCTCAAATGAAAGATAAATACCTTGTTCATCTAGCCAGCAAGTCAGATTTCTAAAATGTTTTACGGCGAAAACATAGTACATATTTATGTCAAACCACCACCAAAGACACAGCTCATTTGAATAGCCAAAACATGCTATCAACAAACGCAGGATTAAAAGAAATATAATTCACTAACCTTTTGCAAATCTTCATCAGATGACAGTAATAGGAAATGTTACACAGTACATTTATGTTTTTTTCAATAATATGCTATTTATATCCATAAATCTCTGTTTACAATGACGCCATGTTCACAAAATGCTACTCGGATGTCCGGAGAAATTATAGATAGCTCCGCCAGATAACGTCAGATAACAAGCAATACACATCATAAACTTTGACTAAATATACATGTTCTACATATAGATAGAAATATACACTTCTTCTTAATGCAACCGCTGTGTTACATTTATTTTTAACGTTACAGAATTCGTTCACTAGGCTATAATATGAGACGGCGCTCAGAAATTAGCATTATGTCTCCTCTATCTTGGAGTCCACAGAAACCCAAAATAACCACAGAAATATTCCCTTACCTTTGATGTTCTTCGATCAGAAGACGTGGAAGGATTTATACTTACCAAAAAATGCGTTTGGTTTTCAAGTCTGTGTCTTTAGGTTATCAAACGCGACAAATTCCGGTTGAAACGCAGCCAAAATTCTAGTGGACGCGCATCAAAACTTTAAAATTACATATTATATGTCGACTAAACTGGTCAAACTAAGTGCAGAATCAAGCTTTAGCATATTCTAAACGTGCAAAACAATCCTTGGCTCGAACAGACAACCCGACATCGTTTGGTCAGTCCTGGAACAAAGAGAGAGCCGGACCCGACGCGGAGCGCTCAATTCTCACAAAGACAAGCCCCACTGAAAGAAGACACCGCGCTGAACAGATAGAAACTGTTCCCAGATCTGTAGCTGGTTGGGAAGGGTGTGGGCGATGACGTCAAAGTTGGCCCAACTTTCATGATGACAAGAGAGAGTTTGGGAGAATGGCTGCCCTGAGAGTTCTGCTTTACATACAGACATAATTTGAACGGTTTTAGAAGCTTTAGAGTGTTTTCTATTCAATAATTATTATTATATACATATATTATACATTTTTGACAGATTTTATTTCTGTTTACTATGGGCACGCAATTCCTCCAAAGGGGGCAGTAGTCAGCCCTCTCTCTAACAGGGCAACCTGATTTATAGCCTTTGTGGAGATGAATTAATAGGATGATACATTTTTAGCCTGCTTGTCAGGGCATTACCACATCCATATCATTCTGTTCTCACCCCGTCTCTCCCTCATCTAGCACGTCACCTGTGTGTTTACTCATGTGAGGGTTTGTCTGTGGCCTTCTTATCTTTCACTTGTCACTGTGTCATGGTGCTGGGTTGGCTAACGTTTACACCATTGCTCTCATTTATAGCTAGCTGTCTCTCTCTTGTCTACTCTTTCTTTCTCATCCACCGCTCCCTCCTTCCCTTTCTCTCTCTACCAGTAGATTAACAGTGTACCCCAGTCATTTGTGCTACCTGTCTCTGTGTATAAATATTTATATCTCCCTTTGCCCCTGTCACCTCGTTAATACCTCTCTGTCAACGTGACAGGACATTATCGCTACCTTGTTCCTCCCCTGGGCCTTCTGCCGCCCCCCCTACCTTCCCTCCCCCTTCCTGTCACATCTAACACTGTTAGCATGTTAACACTACACTCCCCGGTGTTTCCCTCCCTCCCTCCTTCCCTTCCTGCTCCCTTCTCTGTCCCCCTTGCTGCCACAGCTATCACTGTTAGCAATTTAACACTACACTCCCCAGTGTCTCCATCCCGCCGTTCCTCCCTTCGGCTGATGAGACTCTTTGAAGCAGCTGCGACCTATTGACTAAAGACCTTGGCCCAGTCTGTGTGCTCTGTGCACCAATCCCTGATTGACTCCATGTGTATCTCTACCAGGCACTGCCGAGTTTCCCCCCCCTGACCACACTGCATTCATTTATAATGGGCTAATGTTAATGATTTAGAGTGATGAATTATTCAAAAGATGTGAAACACTGTGTGTGTGTGGGGGGGGGGGGGGTGATTGTTATGGGATTGATTGTACTCAGTGATGGTGTTTTCTGCTCATGCAATTAACAATGCTGCTATGGGTTAGATAATTGTGGATCTGGCTAAATGTCTGTCTTGTCGATCCTCAGGTGTCTTGTTATTGACTTCAGCCGTCCTGCTCTGTGACACAATGATTTGATTTCACTCCTCCACCTCCATAGTCCGCTGATCACCTGTTATCTTCCTTCTTTCTCTTCCTATTTTTTTTTTCTCTCTCTCTCTCTCTCTCTCTCTCTCTCTCTCTCTCTCTCTCCCTCTCTCTCCTCTCACTTCTCTCTCCCTCACTTCTCTCTCTCTCTCTCTCTCTCTCTCTCTCTCTCTCTCTCTCTCTCTCTCTCTCTCTCCCTCTCTCTCTCTCTCTCTTTCTCACTTCTCTTGCTCTCTCTCTCTCTCCCTCACTTTTCTCTCTCCCTCACTTTTCTCTCTCTCTCTCTCTCTCTCACTTTTCTCTCTCTCTCACTTTTTTCTCTCTCTCTCTCTCTCACTTTTCTCTCTCTCTCTCTCTCTCTCTCTCTCTCTCTCTCTCTCTCTCTCTCTCTGTCTCTCTCTGTCTCTGTCTCTCTCTCTCAGCCGTGTCTACAGTACTGGCCAGAGCCTGGCCTGCAGCAGTTTGGACCAATGACAGTGGAGCTTCTGTCCATGATGGCTGATGATGACGTCATAATCCGTCTGTTCCGGGTTCAGAACATAATGCGGGTATGTCGTGGTCAATGATAGACTGGCTGTCAAAGTCCCTTTTTGCGCTCTGATAAGTTAAGAGACTACAGTTGAAAATCAACCTGCTGACTCACAGAAAGTCTGACAGTTTAGTCATATCGCTTTAATATTGTGAAGTTCTTTAAAACATATTTTTCCATAGTCTCTTGATGCGTATTTAGTAGAGAGCCTAATGGCCCCTTTTATCCTTTCATAGTCTGTCTACTGAACATGGGAGATGAGGCATGCATTAGTCACTGTACACTTTACAATTACTGTCAATGACCTAAAATGTATTTTTGACAGTGTAATGATGAAATTATCAAATTATCAGCCTTTTCAATGCCTGTGAAATCATTGTAGACGTGGCGTTGTGGTCTTTTCTTTTGGAATGTGTGCGTGTGTGCGTGTGTGTGTCTATGTCTGTGTGTGCTGTATTACTGTAGCTGTGTGCCTCTCTCCTAGTCGTTGACGACGTGTTGTCTTCGTGATTGTGACTAGCTTAGTTTCCCAGCGTTGATCAGACAGGCACTTCCCAACACCTCCCTTTGACCTACAGTAACATCCATCTTTCAACACCAGGTGCTCGTCTAGCAGCCTCCAGAAAAACAACCCCTCTTGTCAGCTAGTCTCCCTGCCTCTGTTTCCCTAGCTCCCCCTCCTCACCCCCTGTCAGCTAGCCTCCCTGCCCCTGTCTCCCTAGCTCCCCCTTCTCACCCCCTGTCAGCTAGTCTCCCTGACTCTGTTTCCCTAGCTCCCCCTTCTCACCCCCTGTCAGCTAGCCTCCCTGCCTATGTTTCCCTAGCTCCCCCTTCTCACCCCCTGTCAGCTAGCCTCCCTGCCTCTGTTTCCCTAGCTCCCCCTTCTCACTCCCTGTCAGCTGGCCTCCCTGCCTCTGTTTCCCTAGCTCCCCCTTCTCACCCCCTGTCAGCTAGCCTCCCTGCCTCTGTTTCCCTAGCTCCCCCTTCTCACCCCCTATCAGCTAGCCTCCCTGACTCTGTTTCCCTAGCTCCCCCTTCTCACCCCCTGTCAGCTATTCTCCTTGCCTCTGTCTCCCTACCTCCCCCTCCTCACTCCCTGTCAGCTATCCTGCCTGCCTCTGTTTCCCTAGCTCCCCCTTCTCACCCCCTGTCAGCTAGTCTCCCTGCCTCTGTTTCCCTAGCTCCCCCTTCTCACCCCCTGTCAGCTAGCCTCCCTGCCTCTGTTTCCCTAGCTCCCCCTTCTCACCCCCTGTCAGCTAGCCTCCCTGCGTCTGTTTCCATAGCTCCCCCTTCTCACCCCCTGTCAGCTAGCCTCCCTGCCTCTGTTTCCCTAGCTCCCCCTTCTCACCCCCTGTCAGCTAGCCTCCCTGCCTCTGTTTCCCTACCTCCTTTCTCACCCCCTGTCAGCTAGCCTCCCTGTATCTGTCTCCCTACCTCCCCCTCCTCACCACCTGTCAGCTAGCCTCCCTGCCTCTGTCTCCCTACCTCCCCCTCCTCACCCCCTGTCAGCTAGCCTCCCTGCCCTTGTTTCCCTAGCTCCCCCTTCTCACCCCCTGTCAGCTAGCCTCCCTGCCTCTGTTTCCCTAGCTCCCCCTTCTCACCCCCTGTCAGCTAGCCTCCCTGCCTATGTTTCCCTACCTCCTTTCTCACCCCCTGTCAGCTAGCCTCCCTGCCTTTCAGGTATTAGCGTCCCTAGTCCCTCTCCTTGCCTCTTCTTAGAGCCTCCCCCTGCCTCACCCTCATGTCATTCCGCTGTCACCTCTGTCAGAGCCCTGTCCCCCTCAGTGTCACCCCCAGTCTCCCCCACGGATGGGGGAGGAGGGGGAGGCAGCTGTCAAACAAACCCCACTGCCTTTTCACAGGATCCCACTGATCTTACCAATCAGAACTGTCCAGCATCAGGAACAGGGAGGGAGGATGATGCACAATTTCCCAGCAAGGTATTCTATATCACAGTAGAAAAACACATTTAGGGGTGGCAGGTAGCCTAGCGGTTAGAGCGTTGGACCAGTAACAGACCGGGTGAATAATCTGTTGATGTGCACTTAACCCAAATTGCTCCAGGGTTGCTGTTGATAATGACTGACCCTGACCGTTATCCCACTCTAAGAGGACCTCTAAGGGAGTTAGAATATGCAAAAAATACATTAACAATTCACAAATGCGTGTTAACGTAGGACAAGTCAATGACTTTATATAAGTATGGAGAAAGCCATCGATCACGTGACACCATGTATTCCTATGTGAAGACTCAATAGTGCATTGAAGCCAAATGAAGTCAGTTAAGATGCTCCCCATGGAGACATAACATGAGCAGTTTGAGCTACTGCATGAAGGGATGTTGCAGGCTAACTCAGTGCTACCCCCTGTCATTGAGTATCTCAAGTTGAAAGCCAACCAGGGTATTGCAGGCTGCCATTAGCAACTAAATTATCCTTGTACCTTCTTCTGTGTGCGATTTAAAAATAATTGGTTCAAGGAAATACATCAGGTGTATTAGAAGCAATGATTGGTACCATGATTGTATTCAAAACATGTTTTTATTTACACAAAGCTTGATCACAAAGATTGCCATTTTTCCATTCACTATAATGGGGATCCTGTTTTCTGCAAACAATGCCTGCAGTACCATGGTCTGAAATTCTGGTTTGAAATTTGAAATTCTGTGGCTTCATTGAGAGGGGGCAGTCGTTCTTCCCTGGGACAAATATAAGCACCCACCAAATTATGATTATTATTATTATAAACACTAGACCACTACACTACTATACCAGAGACTGGAGTGATATGAGCCTTGGCCCCAAGGGAGATGGTGGCAGGTCTTTGCCATTTCTACCAGTGTCCTTCTGGGTTAGAGGTGTCCAGTCTAGGATGCTATACATGTGTGAAAGGTGTGGATAGTGTGCTGTGATGTTTTGTGTGTGTTCCTATCAAGGGCTTGACAAGTCTGTTATTTGGGATCGAACACAACATTATCGCTGTCCTCCCTTTCTCTCTTTGCCCCCCGCCCATCCAGCTCCAGGAAGGTCAGCTGGTGGTTCGTCATTTCCAGTTCCTGCGCTGGTCTCCATACCGTGACGTGCCAGACTCTAAGAAGGCTTTCCTCAGCCTCCTGGCCCAGGTCCACAACTGGCAGAGGGAGTGTGGAGAGGGACGTACCATCGTCCACTGTCTGTGAGTTACCACTGACCACCATTTTACTCATAAAACCTATATCATTCCGTAGGGAAGTTTTGTTTGCCGATAGGATACACAGAAACGATTCAAATGACCTGTGCACTGCGATTGATTTCAGCGAGCGTGATCTACGCAAACGTTGAGGATTTTCGTTTAAGAAGTTTAAAGCTGTGCGTTAGTTGGATTAATTCTCGGGCCATACTGACACTATACAAACCATTTTTTTCTAGCACATTAAAGGTGTCATTGGCTCTTGTTGACTCCTGTTGTGAGCGTACTGTTCAGAAAGCAGGTGACAGTCATCTTTTGGGACAGGTTACAGTTTTTCCCAATCGCTTACAAAGTTTTTGATTTTAAAAACAGAGTTCACAAGACACAGAATGTCAAACACAGAGTGGCCTTTTGCAAAATAGTGAACGCTTTTCAAAATGTTCAAAAATGTTTCAAAATGCCTTCTCAAAACATAAATACAGAAAAACTAAATTATACTGTCAGAATAGATTCATCAAAAGATTGTGGCTGGCTGAAAAAAGATTCATGAAACCATACTAAAAGAGTCCAAGCAGACAAAACAGAAAACTCCCAGTAGATCAGTACATTTTCTTTGCAGTCACTAGATCATGATGATCAAACATGGAAGTACAACTGTCCAAAGGTGCAGAATTATGGGCAATTACTCTGCTTTTATGCATATTTCACCAAATAATTTCCTACACATCAAATCAAAAATGATTCTTGATATATTTCATTAATTGAATTAAAATAAGCACATTGTATGCAGGATCCATTCATAGGTATCACCACAATCCAATTCCATGTATTCAATACAAAGGCTGGTTTGAACATTGTTTTGTACACTTTCCATTGGTCACAGAAACACGATCCACAATAGAAACAAAGAAAGGTGAATACAATGGAGGAACACAACTGATATTAATGTATAGGCCTCAATCCACACCAGAGCAAAGCTTTGTTATGGAAGGACACAATGTCGAAGATGATGACTTAGGAGTAGTGAGGCGTTACAAAGTAACGTGTTACAGTAATAACTTTTTGCTGTAACGAGTAATATAACAGAGTTACTCTTCTAATTTGCAGAATAATAGCACAGTTACTGATCAAAGAAATAGATTGTTGCTTTTATTTGTGATCATTATTCCCTCTCTGTTGGCGGGAATATAACAAAATCTACCTGCCCCAGATTCTAATTTGTCCTCTCACTAAATTCCCGTTTACGCACGCAGGCACACCTACTAACTGCTTTAGTAAGGGATATGAAAAATGGCAGAAGCTTCGAAAGCATTGACTTTCTCAGCGTGGAAGTACCATTACTTTGATTTGGTAGGACGAAATGGTAAGAATTGAATTGTACAATGTAAACTATGCCCAGATGAAAAACATCTTTCTACTGCTAGAAACATGACTTCTGATCTCTTGAAGCACCTGCAAAGGCAACACGCCAACACAAAACGTTTAGCGAAAGACCCGCAAGACCTGACCATGGCTGCTGAAGGTGACTGTAGGCCTACCTCATTCAAACCATTCAAGGCTTGATTTTAATAGTTCAGGAGGACCAGGGAGAGCTGAACAAGCTTGTAGCTGGGTATGTATTAGAGGAAAGGCTGCCCTTATCCACGGTACAATTCCCCTATTTCAGACGGATACTTAGCAAAATAGAGATGACAGTTTACATTGTGTGAGGACGCTCAGCGTTTTGCGGTGTAACACAAAAGTATTATAACGAATAGTGTAACTAATTACTTTCCTCAGGGAGTAACAAGTAAAGACATTTGTTATCATTGAAAGAAGTAAAAGGTAATATATAACTTTTTCTGAGTAACTACCCCATCACTGCAAATTACTTAGAAGTAACCCAACTTCATTCTCTGCATGTCCTCAATAATGTAAATAAGTATAGCAATTAGACAGTTCTCATGCCTAGATATTTCCATATATTGTACATGGTATGACACTGATGTGGTGGTTTAGAATTTTGATCAGTAGTATTTACTGATTGCCAGAAGCGCACAGTGAATGTTGCATTCCCCAATGACATTTGTATTTAAAGTTTTGCAAAAGGTGGTCTAAGATATATGCAAGTCATGTACAAAGGCATGTAAATGATCAGAAGTCCTGTAAATATATTTTATCATTGCTGTTCTCCTAGACACGATTCCTCACAGGTCCAAAAATTGCTTGTATGCAATTGTCACGCCCTGACCATAGTTTACTTTGTATTTTCTATGTTTTGATTGGTCAGGGTGTGATCTGAGTGGGCATTCTATGTTTCATGTCTTGTTTGTCTATTTCTATGTTCAGCCTGATATGGTTCTCAGTCAGAGGCAGGTGTTCGTCATTGTCTCTGATTGGGAACCATATTTAGGTAGCCTGGGGTTCACTGTGTGTTTGTGGGTGATTGTTCCTGTCTATGTGTTTTCACCAGATAGGCTGTTTAGGTTTTCGTTACGTTCATCACGTTCTTTATTTTGTAGTGTTTGTATTGATTCGTGTTTTACGTTTGTTCATTAAAACATGGATCGCAATCTACACGCTGCATTTTGGTCCGACTCTCCTTCGCACGAAGAAAACCGTTACAGAATCACCCACCACCAACGGACCAAGCAGCGTGTCAACAGGCAGCAACAGCAGCGTAAAGAGGAATGGACATGGGAGGACGTTTTAGATGGCAAGGGCTGTTACACTTGGGAGGAGATACTGGCTGGAAGAGATCGCCTCCCATGGGAACAGGTGGAGGCACTTAGGAGAGCAGAGGCAGCCGGAGAGAGGAGCCGGCGATATGAGGGAACACGGCTGGCAAGGAAGCCCGAGAGGCAGCCCCAAAAATTTCTTGGGGGGGGGCTAACAGGGAGTATGGCTACGCCAGGTAGGAGACCTGGGCAGACTCCCTGTGCTTACCGGGGGGTTAGAGAGACCGGACAGGCACCGTGTTATGCAGTGGTGCGCACGGTGTCTCCAGTGCAGGTGCATAGCCCGGTGCGGTATATTCCAGCTCCGCGTGTCTGCCGGGCTAGATTGAGCGTCGAGCCTAATGCCATGAAGCCGGCTCTACGCAGCTGGTCCCCAGTGCGTCTCCTTGGGCCGGCTTACATGGCACCAGCCTTGCGCTCGGTGTCTCCGGTTCGCCTGCATAGCCCAGTGCGGGCTATTCCACCTCGCTGCACTGGCAGGGCGACCGTGAGCATTCAACCAGGTAAGGTTGGGCAGGCTCGGTGCTCAAGAGCTCCAGTGCGCCTGCACGGTCCGGTTTTTCCAGTACCACCTCCACACCCCAGCCCTCCGGTAGCAGCTCCCCGCACCAGGCTTCCTGTGCGTGTCCTCGGCCCAGTACCACCAGTGCCAGCACCACGCATCAGGCCTACAGTGCGCCTCGCCTGTCCAGCGCTGTCGGAGCCCTCCACCTCTCCAGTGCTGTCGGAGTCTCCCGCCTGTTTAGCGCTGTTAGAGCCTTCCTTCTCTACAGCGCTGCCGGAGTCTCCCGCCTGTTCAGAACTGCCAGTTTGCAAAGAGCTGCCAGTTAGCATAGAGCTGCCAGTTAGCATAGAGCTGCCAGTTAGCATAGAGCTGCCAGTTAGCATAGAGCTGCCAGTTAGCATAGAGCTGCCAGTCTGCAAGGAGCTGCCAGTCTGCAAGGAGCTGCCAGTCTGCAAGGAGCTGCCAGTCTGCAAGGAGCTGCCAGTCTGCATAGAGCTGCCAGTCTGCAAGGAGCCGCCAGAGCTGCCTGTCTGCAGGATGCCGCCAAAGCTGCCAGTCTGCAAGGAGCCGCCAGAGCTGCCAGTCTGCAAGGAGCCGCCAGAGCTGCCAGTCTGCAAGGAGCAGCCAGAGCCGCCAGTCAGTATGGAGCAGCCAGGGCCGCCAGTCAGCATGGAGCAGCCAGGGCCGCCAGTCAGCATGGAGCAGCCAGGGCCGCCAGTCAGCATGGAGCAGCCAGTCAGCATGGAGCAGCCAGTCAGCATGGAGCAGCCAGAGCTGCCAGTCAGCATGGAGCAGCCAGTCAGCATGGAGCAGCCAGGGCCGCCAGTCAGCATGGAGCAGCCAGGGCCGCCAGTCAGCATGGAGCAGCCAGGGCCGCCAGTCAGCATGGAGCAGCCAGTCAGCATGGAGCAGCCAGAGCAGCCAGTCAGCATGGAGCAGCCAGAGCTGCCAGTCAGCATGGAGCAGCCAGTCAGCATGGAGCAGCCAGAGCTGCCAGTCAGCATGGAGCAGCCAGTCAGCATGGAGCAGCCAGAGCTGCCAGTCATCATGGAGCAGCCAGTCAGCATGGAGCAGCCAGAGCTGCCAGTCGTCCAGACTCTTCCAGATCTGCCAGTCGACCAGACTCTTCCAGATCTGCCAGTCGACCAGACTCTTCCAGATCTGCCAGTCGACCAGACTCTTCCAGATCTGCCAGTCGACCAGACTCTTCCAGATCTGCCAGTCGACCAGACTCTTCCAGATCTGCCAGTCGACCAGACTCTTCCAGATCTGCCAGTCGACCAGACTCTTCCAGATCTGCCAGTCGACCAGACTCTTCCAGATCTGCCAGTCGACCAGACTCTTCCAGATCTGCCAGTCGACCAGACTCTTCCAGATCTGCCAGTCGACCAGACTCTTCCAGATCCGCCAGTCGACCAGATTCTCCCAGATCCGCCAGTCGACCAGATTCTCCCAGATCCGCCAGTCGACCAGATTCTCCCAGATCCGCCAGTCGACCAGATTCTCCCAGATCCGCCAGTCGACCAGATTCTCCCAGATCCGCCAGTCGACCAGATTCTCCCAGATCCGCCAGTCGACCAGATTCTCCCAGATCCGCCAGTCGACCAGATTCTCCCAGATCCGCCAGTCGACCAGATTCTCCCAGATCTGCTAGTCGACCAGGATCTGCTGAAACCGCCAGCCAGCCAGGTTCTGGTAGTTTCTACTACCTGCCTGGGCTTCCTCTCAGTGCTGAGCTTCTTCTCAGTGCTGAGCTTCCTCTCAGTGCTGAGCTACCCATCTGTCCCGAGTTACCTCTGTCCCGAGCTGTCCCTCTGTGCCATGTTATCATTGTGGTGGGTAACCTATTTAGGGACGTTTAGGAGGGGGATTAAAACTGTCATGGAGTGGGGTCCACGTCCAGCGCCAGAGCCGCCACCGCGGACAGATGCCCACCCAGACCCTCCCCTATCGGTTCAGGTTTTGCGGCCGGAGTCCGCACCTTGGGGGGGGGGTACTGTCACGCCCTGACCATAGTTTACTTTGTATTTTCTATGTTTTGATTGGTCAGGGTGTGATCTGAGTGGGCATTCTATGTTTCATGTCTTGTTTGTCTATTTCTATGTTCAGCCTGATATGGTTCTCAGTCAGAGGCAGGTGTTCGTCATTGTCTCTGATTGGGAACCATATTTAGGTAGCCTGGGGTTCACTGTGTGTTTGTGGGTGATTGTTCCTGTCTATGTGTTTTCACCAGATAGGCTGTTTAGGTTTTCGTTACGTTCATCACGTTCTTTATTTTGTAGTGTTTGTATTGATTCGTGTTTTACGTTTGTTCATTAAAACATGGATCGCAATCTACACGCTGCATTTTGGTCCGACTCTCCTTCGCACGAAGAAAACCGTTACAGCAATTGAGAAAAACTGTGATCTGAGGTCACACCTTGCTTCAGTAGATTGTGTTATCGTGTTGGTACCGATCCCACTTGATAGTTTAAAAACTATCAAAATCACATGTTTTTGAACGATTACTTTCTACTCTTTAGCGCACTGAGCCTGCCTGTGTGTAGTTTTAAATGTGGCAGGATAAAACGTCAACCCCCAAGTGTTCACTACTACACTCCTCCTATTTACCAGAACACTTTTCATAATTACTATAAAAGGGATCCGCTCTAGGCTCTAGTTCCCCAGCCTCTTCTACACTTCAGCAACACTACATATCTCTATCCAGCCTGGATTGGTCTCTGGGGTTGACATGCTAACTCTGCATCCCAAATGGCACCCTACGCTCTATATAGTTCACTATTTTTGGCCAGCCTTATGGGCCCTGGTGAAAAGTAGTGGACTACCATAGGGAATAGGGTGCAATTTGAGACTCACTCCTGGATTAGATTTACTTCCTTGTTTCTGGATTTAATGAGAAACATTCCTCAGATGCTAGTCTTCAAAGTTCTCCGTGTTGCAGTTTTTCTGATAGCCTCCTTGATCTGAGTCTCAGACTGAGCTGTGACATTTCACTTTACGGCTTCAGCCTCCGTATCTTCCCTGCATGCTAGAGACGTGACTCATATTGATGTCTGTGGCTGACTGTCTCTCTGTTTGTGTCAATGTCTGTGTTTGGGGCATGTGTCCGTGTCTGAGTGTCTGTCTGTACTGGTTTCTGCACCATATACCCTGGTTTCGCAACCTGTCTTAAATTATGACACATTTCGCAACACAGGCTACTCTCTCAGTGGTCACAAAGTGTATACATAAGGATTCATAAGCACTGACCCACGCGTCTGTGTTTCTCCCTGTGTGTGCAACAGAAACGGTGGCGGTAGGAGTGGTACGTTCTGTGCTTGTACCATGCTGCTAGAGATGATCCGTCATCACAGCGTGGTGGATGTCTTCTACGCTGCCAAGACGCTACGCAACTCCAAACCCAACATGGTGGAGACCATGGTAAGTAATAGCCTTGATTTAACCAGGAAATACCTTTTTTAGAAACTCTTTTGGTAGGGGGACCTACTATGGTAGACAGGAGCATGCATGTCTTAAGGCTCAATTCAGTCAAACTTGCAGTGGTTTACAATATTTACACACTCAAATACAGATCGCTGATTGATTGAATTCAAGCTTTAATGTATTGCAAAGTAGAGAAATGTTGACACCTGTGTTGTTTTCAGGAGCAGTACCGGTTCTGCTACGACCTGGCCTTGGAGTACCTGGACGCCTTGGACTGCCTGAGTGAGATAGAAGTGAGATAGCACTGATCCCAGATCAGCTCAGGCTCAGGGGAGATGGAGTGGAGTCCTGGGCCTAGCCTGGATCTCAGCCTGGGTCCACATCACCTGGGCCTCCCAGCCTGGTCCTAGCCTGAGTTTACAGCCTGGGCCTGAGTCTGGGTCCACACTGCTCAGCTTCTCTCTCTACACTTCTACGTCTAGTACTGTATTTTCAGACCTGCTCGACCCCAGAAGGAGTGTAGGGATAGAGGCCTGGGCCTCACCACTCCGTCTTGGGTCTCCCCTTGGGTCTACAGCCTTGGTCTAGCCTGGTTTCTGCTCTGTTCCGCTTCCTTCTCTTCTCCTCTCCCAGGTCTGGGTGATTCAATGTATCTGCTGCCATAACTGACCTGGGCAAAAGAAAACAATGAGAGCGAAGGAGAGGGAGACAGAGAGAGTTGATGGGACATGCTCCTACCTTCTACCTGTTATATACTGTACTGTTGTCCTTTCCCTTGCATTTGTATCCCTCTGTACTATTTGTTCTGTGCCACATACTATCTGCCAAACCCAAGGAAGAGGACAAGGAAATGGGCAGGATCATTCTCTTCTCATTGGACGTTTTTCTGGTCACTTGACCACTGGTGGTATACTCAAAGGTCTCTGCAACTTCCTGCCTTATTTTACTATGTCAATGACAACAACAATTACAACAACAAAAAATACAAAGTAGAAGCTGTTTAACAAGTTTAACAACAAGACAATGACATCACATACAACTGCCTGCAAATAAAACATGTCAACTATTGGGTGATCTTGTGTGTTTGTTTTGTAATACGTGCAATGATCTTGTATATTATGCAATGATCTACTGTTGGTGAACATCCGATGTTGTTACTGTACACTGGTGTTTTCTCTGGTGAGGCTGGAATGGCAGAGAATACGTTTACAAAGAGAATGGCACTGAATTTATGTTGGGTGCGTCTATCCTATGGTCCTATTGTACAGAAAGGTTCCTATCTTGTTTATTATTTATTGTTTGTGTAAATAGATTGTTTTCCAGATGTTTATCGATGTTTGTCGTATTAACTCAGTGCCAATCCATTATCTTTGTGTTTATGAACAACATGGTCTCATTAGAATATGTCAAAATAGTGACGTTTAACCATTGTAGTTATATGCCACCCAGTTTGACATATTACTTTTATGTCACGTCTGGTGACATATTACTTTTATGTTACTTTTGGTGGCACATTACTCCATAATGTAATGAGATATGTCTATAAATGACATTGGAGTTATACAGTACTGTATGTCACCCAATTTGACACATTACTTTTATGTTACTTTTGGTGGCACATTACTCCATAATGTAATGAGATATGTCTATAAATGACATTGGAGTTATACAGTACTGTATGTCACCCAATTTGACATATTATATGTCATTTCTGGTGACTTACAGCTTTATATTTGTAATGAGTTATGTCTGCTATAAATGAGGACCACTTGAGAACCTGCATGCCAGTCAGTCGTTAGTGTTTCCATTGCAATTTGTGACCCAGTCTGCTTCGGGGGACCGCCCTCACTGCTACCAGAGACTGGGGTTGCAAAATTCCCATAGCTTTCCCAAAATTCCCAGGTTTTCCTGAAATTCCCAGTTGGTGCATTGCCTGACTAACGAACCGAAAAGCAAAGAGGGAATCCTCTAACTGGGAAACCTCATCCTGGGAATCTTACAACTGGGATTTTAGGAAAGCCTGGAACGTTTGGGGAAGTTACCCAATTTTGCAACCCTACATGAGAACCCCTATATTCAGAGAGATCAATGTAAAAAAAAATAACATGATGTGTCTCTAGTTGTGGGAACAAAGGTGATCAGTTTGCCGAAACTAGTTGCTTTTTAAATTTGTATTTATTCATTCAATGTGTTTTATTTTCTAAAGAGTGTATAAATGAAAATAAATAAACTATTACGATGTTGCTAATATCATATGATTCATGCATGTTTTTATTTTGCACCACTTTTTGCAACATGTGATTTTAGTCACACCCTTTCATGCACTTCAATTGGCTTTGACTATCACTTTCCTGCAGGAAGCATCTTATAAGTATTTATGAGAGTGAATGTGATGACATTTGACACACATACACACACACACACACACACACACACACACACACAATTACAATGTTAAACAAGAACCCCAGTATTTTCTGTTGACCTGTAGTTAAATTTCTCCTTATCATTTAATGAAGTGCAGCGTTAATGGTCTGCTGTTATCATATGACCAGACTGACTGGCTGGTTCTACAGAGCCCTAATTGAAGAAGCCTGATGAATATATTGATCCAGTCAACACATCATCCCACCCCAGAGAGACAGATAGCCCACCTCACCAACTCATCCATCATAGAGATGTCCAACAAGAACATTGGCTGCATTTTTTTGATTTATTTTCATAACGTTCATAAGCCTTGACCTTTTAACCTTTCACCCCTCTATCTTCAGTCCGTTCATTGATCTCTGCCTTTCTCTCGCTCACTTTATCTCTCCTCCCTCCCCTCTCTATAACTGAGTGGAAATGCGTAAACAGCAGAACAATTTCTAGCACAGAAACAATCAACAAAGGATTATGCCTCGGTCAAAGTTAGAACAGTTCCGCTTTTCTTCTAACTAGTGCTAACAGAGAAGTCCTTCTGAGTCTACCTAGTGCTAACAGAGAGGTCCTTCAGAGTCTACCTAGTGCTAACAGAAAGGTCCTTCTGAGTCTACCTAGTGCTAACAGAGAAGTCCTTCTGAGTCTACCTAGTGCTAACAGAGAAGTCCTTCTGAGTCTACCTAGTGCTAACAGAGAAGTCCTTCAGAGTCTACCTAGTGCTAACAGAGAAGTCCTTCTGAGTCTACCTAGTGCTAACAGAGAAGTCCTTCAGAGTCTACCTAGTGCTAACAGAGAAGTCCTTCTGAGTCTACTGAGTGCTAACAGAGAAGTCCTTCTGAGTCTACCTAGTGCTAACAGAGAAGTCCTTCAGAGTCTACCTAGTGCTAACGTAGAAGTCCTTCTGAATCTACCTAGTGCTAACAGAGAAGTCCTTCAGAGTCTACCTAGTGCTAACAGAGAAGTCCTTCTGAGTCTACCTAGTGCTAACAGAGAAGTCCTTCTGAGTCTACCTAGTGCTAACAGAGGAGTCCTTCTGAGTCTACCTAGTGCTAACAGAGAAGTCCTTCAGAGTCTACCTAGTGCTAACAGAGAAGTCCTTCTGAGTCTACCTAGTGCTAACAGAGAGGTCCTTCAGAGTCTACCTAGTGCTAACAGAGGTCCTTCTGAGTCTACCTAGTGCTAACAGAGAAGTCCTTCTGAGTCTACCTAGTGCTAACAGAGAAGTCCTTCTGAGTCTACCTAGTGCTAACAGAGAAGTCCTTCAGAGTCTACCTAGTGCTAACAGAGAAGTCCTTCTGAGTCTACCGAGTGCTAACAGAGAAGTCCTTCTGAGTCTACCTAGTGCTAACAGAGAAGTCCTTCTCAGTCTACCTAGTGCTAACAGAGAAGTCCTTCAGAGTCTACCTAGTGCTAACGGAGAAGTCCTTCTGAGTCTACCTAGTGCTAACAGAGAAGTCCTTCAGAGTCTACCTAGTGCTAACAGAGAAGTCCTTCTGAGTCTACCTAGTGCTAACAGAGAAGTCCTTCTGAGTCTACCTAGTGCTAACAGAGAAGTCCTTTAGAGTCTAACTAGTGCTAACAGAGAAGTCCTTCTGAGTCTACCTAGTGCTAACGGAGAAGTCCTTCTGAGTCTACCTAGTGCTAACAGAGAAGTCCTTCTGAGTCTACCTAGTGCTAACGGAGAACTTCTTCTGAGCCTACCTAGAGCTAACAGAGAAGTCCTTCTGAGTCTACCTAGAGCTAACAGAGAAGTCCTTCCGGACCACCAGGGTTGCTAATGTTGAACTAGATGAAATCACAGAAACTATCTCAAACGGCTGTTAGGTCCCAGAGGACTGGATTGAGAAACACTGGGTTATCGTGTGTGAGGGTGTGTGGTTGTGTGTATAGGCTACTGGCACTCCACAAGGGAGTCTTACAGTGGAGGTGATTGTTGTTACTGTTGGATGCGTACAGTATGAATGAGCATATGAAATTGAATGATGGGTGTATAACAAAATGCACATTGTGTTGAGAGAAACAGGTTCCATGCAGATGAAACCTCTCTTCGCTCTGCATCCGTTTGTGTCTGATAACTCCTGGAGATGGCTCAGCCATTGTGGGGTTTTTTTGGACAGAAAAACACATCTCCTGGGATCTCCATCACCCTTTCCATTTTCTCCTCCTTTCTCTTTCTGAAGCCTACCTGAATGCTCAGGCAGTGTCCATCATTGTGGCTGTTCCCAAGCTCCTTTTTTGCAAATTCAATAATTTGCTGTGTGAATGAGAGGAGGAAGAGACGGGCTCCCCGGAGAGTCACAGGAAGCAGGTATAACACTTACCTGGATGTCTTCAATTGACTATTACATGTCTTGTTTTTGATACTATTTATGTTGTCTTTTAACTGTCACATCTGATGGATCCTGTTAGGTCAAACACCTTAGCAGACATGTGTCTATGCCTCTTCAAATGCTTGCTCGCTTGCTTTTAGGAGCTGGTCTGGTAGTCGGTGCCAGACTGAAAGCCTATGCTAATCAATACGGGAAATAAATTATTTGACAGGTCCAACCTGTTGGTTTGTAGGAGACAGATGGTCTTAGGAGAAGTAGGATGCCTGCCACACTGCAGCTCTTTCTGTCACACACAGACACACACCACCCCAAGGGGCCCCAGAGCCAGAGTGGCCCCTTATCGCTCCTACACAGGTCCCTGTCATAGTCAGACTTCTCAAATGTCACGGAATGGTTTGGGGCTTCAAGAGATTTCCAGCCGGCCAGGGTTTTAGTGAAGACCGCGTGGCTTGTGTGTGTCTGGCCAGGATTTTACTGAGTGTGTATGCAGCTGGTCCTGGCCTGGTGCCCTGGCAGAGTAGCAGCAGTTTCGTGTGTGTGTTTCTCTGCGTGTGTGGTGGCATCTTGGAAAAGCCTCAAGACTGTGACAGCAATGGCACGCAGTGCTACGGCTGCAACTGCAAATAGAGCTCTTATCCTCTCCCCCACTGTCCCTGTCTAAAGGCCTGTCGTTTTAAATGAATCCCGTCATGCAGAGGAGCAGATAGACACAAGATTCAATTAATACTCTCCTCGTTCCGACACTGAAACACCACAGAGTTTAAAACACCACGGAGGCGTGTGGAGACCTGTGTGTGTGCGTCGCAGTGTGTCGCAGTGTGTGTGTGTTCCAGCATGTGTGTGTTCCCTGTCTGACGAAAGATTGAATTTGAGCCCACTTTATCTCTGTGTGAAGTCATCTTTTTATCTTTAGCATGACTTCACATGCACATTAAATCAAATTGCTTCTCACATGACAAAACCCTCACGTTCATTGAGATTATACACCATGTCTTTACTCTCTGATCATACGACAGCTCTGTCTAGCTCTGCGGAGGACAGCTTATAAATGGTATTCTAGAAACAATAAAAAAAGCAACGTTTAGGAAAACTTCTAATCCAATATAGCAAGGATCATTGATTACGTCAAGATCAGGTGATTGAACTGCCATGAAGCTATCACTTCCTAATGACAAATCTGTCATGTGGTAAATGTATCTCTCCACCAGTGATGATAGCCCCAAGGCAGTGAGGACATCTAAAGGGGCAGGGACAGAAAATAGGACAGTTAATGGTATTCCGTCCCATGGTATAACCTATGATGACAGGAAAGAGGAAGAAGGAAGAAAAAAAACGGAAGATGGGAGGAGATGATGGCTGAGGGCCAGTCAATAATAGACCTGCGTTATGACAGTGCTCGCAAGGCTCTGCATTCCCATCCATCTATCTCTCTCTCTTCTTCTCTCTTTCTCTCACTCAAGCTTCTTCTCTTGCTTCTTCTCTCTCTCTCTCGCTCTCTCAATTCAATTTGCTTTATTGGCATGACGTAACAATGTACATATTCCCGAAGCTTACTTTGGATATTTACCATATTAAAATAATAGTAATCCAAATTGTCAACAGGACAACAGTAATAACAATAACCAGGGGTCAAAATAACTATTGAACAATAACAATATAGAGGACATGTGCAGGTTGGTCTGTCAGACACTTAAGTACCTCATCTTATGGCTGGCAGCAATGTAGTGCGCTGCCAACCCACAGCTCTCTGCGTCCTCCCCCAACAGGACGTGTAGCCTATTCTCATCAGAGAGGTCTTTGAAACCTCTCTAATTGTTTTATATTTTTGACATTTTTTCAGGAAATGCAGCTCTGTCTCAGGTTCTGCTGTGGTGCAGTGGTTGCACGGCCTTTCCCCTACAGGAAGACAGGTTTTCCTGTGTCTACCCATCTCAATGGCAAGGTTGTGCTCACTGAGCCTGTACTTTGTCAAGGTTTTTCCAAAGTTTTGATTAGTAACCATGTTCAAAATAGTTAGCCACAGTGTACTGCCGATTTAGTACCAGATAGCACTGCATTTTGCTTTGTGCTTGTGCTTGCATTTCCCAATAAGCAATGTAGTTTTGTTTTGACTGTGTTGTAATTTGGTTTATTCTGATTGATTGGATGTTCTGGTCCTGAGGCTTCAGTGTGTTAGTAGAACATGTTTGTGAACTCAGCCCCAGGACCAGCTGGATGAGGGGACTCAGCACTTGGCATTGTAGGGCTTGATAATGATATGACAGCGGGTCACTGTATTTTAGATGTTTTCAAAACTTAACTGCTCTTTTTTTATTTTTTATTATTAGTGGATATTGGCCTAATTCTGCCCTGCATGCATTGTTTGTAGTTTTCCTCTGAACATGTAGGAGAATCTTACAGAACTCTGCATGCAGGGTTTCAATGGGGTGTTTGTCCCATTTGGTGAAATCTTGTTTTGCAAGTGGACCCCACACCTCGCTGACATAAAGTGCAATTGGTTCAATGACACATTCAATTAGTTTTAGTCAAATTGTAATAGGTATTTCAATTTGAATTTGTTTTTTAATTGGCGTAGAATGCCCTCTGTGCTTTCTCTCAGTTCATTCACTGCATCATTAAGCATTAAGGTGTCCAGTTTAACTTATTTTTAAACCTAAGTAATTGTAGTGTGTGCAGTACTCTATATATTATGTATCAATTGAGAACTTTGGTCTAATAGCTGAAATCTGGATCTTCTCTGGAAAATCATTATTTTTGTATTTTTGGAGTTTACTGCCAGGGCCCAGGTCTGGCAGTACTACTCTAGCAGATCCAGGCTCTGCTGTAGGCCATGTGCTGTGGGTGACAGCAGGCATAAGGCCATCTGCGAATAGCAGGAATTTAACCTCTGAATTGTAGAGACTAACACCAGGGGCTGAGGATTTTTCTAGAATAGTGGCCAATTCGATGTAAATATTGAAGAGTGCAGGGCTCAGATTGCAACCCTGGCGAAGGCCCCGCCCCTGGTTAAAGAATTCTCTTATTTTCTTGACAATTTTGATGCTGCACAAATCGATTTAATTTTGATTTTATGTCATGTTTTACTTCCTACACCAGTGGTTCCCAAACTTTTTATAGTCCCGTACCATTCAACCTCCAGCTGCATACCCTCTCAAATGTTGTTTTTGGAAATCATTGTAAGACTGCCACACACACTATACGATACATTTATTACACATAAGAATGAGTGTGAGTTTGTCACAACCCAAGCTCGTGGGAAGTGACAAATAACTCTTATAGGACTAGGGTACAAATAATAATAAAATAATAATCAATAATTTTGCTCTTTAACCATCTTAAATATAAAACCTTATTTGTTCATCGAAAATTGTGAATAACTCACCACAGGTTAATAAGAAGGGTGTGCTTGAAAGGATGCACATAACTCTGCAATGATGGCTTGTATTGGAGAGAGTCTCAGTATTAAATAATTTTTCTACCCACAGTCTGTACCTGTATTTAGTTTTCATGCCAGTGAGGGCCGAGAATCCACTCTCACATAGGTATGTGGTTGCAAAGGGCATCAGTGTCTTAACAACGTGATTTGCCAAGGCAGGATACTCTGAGTGCAGCCCAATCCAGAAATCTGGCAGTGGCTTCTGATTAGATTACATATTCACCGAACCGCTTGTTGCAATTTCGATGAGGCTCTCTTGTTAATATATCGGTAAGTGGACTGGAGGCAGGTCATGAAAGGGATAACGAATCCAGTAGTTTGTGTCATCTATTTGGGAAAGTGCCTGTGTAATTGTGCACATCCAACTCACTCAGGTGCTTAGCTATATCACATTTGACATTGTCCGTAAGCTTGAGTTCATTTGCACACAAATAAATCATACAATGATGGAAAGACCTGTGTGTTGTCCTTGTTAATGCAGAGAAGAGTTCCAACTTCTTAATTAATCATAGCCTCAATTTTGTCCTGCACATTGAATATAGTTGCGGAGAATCCCTGTAATCCTAGATTCAGATCATTCAGGCGAGAAAAAACATCCCCCAGATATGCCAGTCGTGTGAGAAACTCGTCATCATGCACACGGTCAGACAAGTGAAAACTTCAGTAAAGAAAACTTTAAGCTCTCAATAAAAGAAAATGTGTCAATACTTTGCCCCTTGATAACCAGCACACTTCTGTATGTATGCATGGTCGTTGCCCACGTCATTTCATAGTGCAGAAAATACATGAGAGTTCAGTGGTCTTGCTTTAACAAAGTTAACCATTTTCACTGTAGTGTCCAAAACGTCTTTCAATCTGTCACGCATTCCCTTGGCAGCAAGAACCTCTCGGTGGATGCGGCAGTGTACCCAAGTGGCATCGAGCAACTGCTTGCACGCGCGTTACCATTCCACTATGTCTCCCTGTCATGGCTTTTGTGCCATCAATACAGATACCAGCACATCTAGACCACCAAAGTCCATTTGATGTCACAAAGCTGTCAGGTGCGTGAATGAGGACCCAAAAGCGAATTAACAAAACAGAGTTTCTTTAATGACGAAACACACGTAGGCTCAGATGGACAGGCAGATTCCGACAGGACAGGACAAGGTTAGATGAACAGGCAGATTCCGACAGGACAGGACAAGGTTGCAGCAAACACGACGATAGTCTGGTTCAGGCATGAGTAACACAAACGAGAATCCGACAAAGACAGAAGCAGAAACAGAGAGAGATATAGAGGCCTAATCAGAGGGAAAAAGGGAACAGGTGGGAAAAGGGGTGAACGAGGTAGTTAGAGAAGACAAGGAACAGCTGGGGGAAAGAGGGGAAGAAAAGGTAACCTAATACGACCAGCAGAGGGAGACAGGGTGAAGAGAAAGAACAGGAACAGGACACAACATGACAATACATGACAGTACCCCCCCACTCACCGAGCGCCTCCTGGCGCACTCGAGGAGGAAACCTGGCGGCAACGGAGGAAATCATCGATCAGCGAACGGTCCAGCACGTCCCGAGAGGGAACCCAACTCCTTTCCTCAGGACCGTACCCCTCCCAATCCACTAGGTACTGGTGACCACGGCCCCGAGGATGCATGTCCAAAATCTTACGGACCCTGTAGATAGGTGCGCCCTTGACAAGGATGGGGGGGGGGGGAAGACGAGCGGGGGCGCGAAGAACGGGCTTAACACAGGAGACATGGAAGACCGGGTGGACGCGACGAAGATATCGCGGAAGAAGAAGTCGCACTGCGACAGGATTAATGATCTGAGAAATACGGAACGGACCAATGAACCGCGGGGTCAACTTGCGAGAAGCTGTCTTAACCAGTTAGAGCTCTAGGGGCGCTATTTCATTTTTGGATAAAAAACGTTCCCGTTTTAAGCGCGATATTTTGTCACGAAAAGATGCTCGACTATGCATATTCTTGACAGTTTTGGAAAGAAAACATTCTGAAGTTTCAGAATCTGCAAAGATTTTGTCTGTAAGTGCCCCAGAACTCATTCTACAGGCGAAACCAAGATGATGCATCACCCAGGAATTAGCAGAATTTCTGAAGCTCTGTTTTCCATTCTCTCCTTATATGGCTGTGATTGCGCAAGGAATGAGCCTACACTTTCTGTCGTTCATTGTGACGTATTTGTAGGCATATCATTGGAAGATTGGCCATAAGAGACTACATTTTCCAGAGGTCCGCCCGGTGTCCTTTGTCTAAATTTGTGCGTAATCTTCAGGTGCAGGCATTTTCTCCTGGGATTCAGGAGAGAAAGCATGTTTCCAAGAACGATGTATCAATGAAGAGATATGTGAAAAACACCTTGAGGATTGATTCTAAACAACGTTTGCCATGTTTTCAGTCGATATTATGGAGTTAATTTGGAAAAAAGTTTGCGTTTTGAGGACTGAATTTATGGATTTTTTTTGGTAGCCAAATGTGATGTATAAAACGGAGCTATTTCTAATACACAAGGAATCTTTTTGGAAAAACTGAGCATCTGCTATCTAACTGAGAGTATCCTCATTGAAAACATCAGAAGTTCTTCAAAGGTAAATTATTTTATTTGAAGGCTTTTATGTTTTTGTTAATGTTGCGTGCTGGATGCTAACGCTAATGCTAACGCTAAATGCTAACGCGAAATGCTAACTCTAGCTAGCTACTTTTACACAAATGATTGTTTTCCTATGGTTGAGAAGCATATTTTGAAAATCTGAGATGACAGTGTTGTTTACAAAAGGCTAAGCTTGAGAGATGGCATATTTATTTCATTTCATTTGCGATTTTCATAAATAGTTAACGTTGTGTTATGCTAATGAGCTTGCTGATAGATTTACACAATCCTGGATACAGGGGTTTTTTCATAGCTAAACGTGACGCAGAAAACGGAGCGATTTGTCCTAAACAAATAATCTTTCAGGAAAAACTGAACATTTGCTATCTGAGAGTCTCCTCAATGAAAACATCTGAAGTTCTTCAAAGGTAAATGATTTTTTTGAATGCTTTTCTGTTTTTTTGTGTAAATGTTGCCAGCTGAATGCTAATGCTAAATGCTACGTTAGCCATCAATACTGTTACACAAATGATTGTTTTGCAATGGTTGAGAAGCATATTTTGAAAATCTGAGATGACAGTGTTGTTAACAAAAGGCTAAGCTTGAGAGCTAGCATATTTATTTCATTTCATTTGCGATTTTCATGAATAGTTAACGTTGCGTTATGGTAATGAGCTTGAGTCTGTATTCACGAACCCGGATCCGGGATGGGGAGATCAGAAAGGTTAAGGGGAAGGTTCTGAGTGGAGAGCCAAACTCTCTGACCGCGACAATATCTAGGACTCTTAGTTCTACGCTTATTAGCAGCTCTCACAGTCTGCGCCCTATAACGGCAAAGTGCAGACCTGACCCTCTTCCAGGTGCGCTCGCAACGTTGGACAAAAGCCTGAGCGGAGGGGACGCTGGACTCGGCGAACTGAGATGAGAACAGCGGAGGCTGGTACCCGAGGCTACTCTGAAAAGGAGATAGCCCGGTCGCAGACGAAGGAAGCGTGTTGTGGGCGTATTCTGCCCAGGGGAGCTGTTCTGACCAAGACACAGGGTTGCGAAAAGAAAGACTGCGTAAGATGCGACCAATAGTCTGATTGGCCCGTTCTGCTTGACCGTTAGACTGGGGGTGAAAGCCGGAAGAGAGACTGACGGAAGCCCCAATCAAACGGCAAAACTCCCTCCAAAATTGAGACGTGAATTGCGGACCTCTGTCCGAAACGACGTCTGACGGAAGGCCATGAATTCTGAAAACATTCTCGATGATGATTTGTGCCGTCTCTTTAGCAGAAGGAAGCTTAGCAAGGGGAATAAAATGAGCCGCCTTAGAGAACCTATCGACAACCGTAAGAATAACAGTCTTCCCCGCTGACGAAGGCAGTCCGGTGACAAAATCTAAGGCGATGTGAGACCACGGTCGAGAGGGAATGGGAAGCGGCCTGAGACGGCCGGCAGGAGGAGAGTTACCGGACTTAGTCTGCGCGCAGACCGAACAAGCAGCCACGAAACGACGCGTGTCATGCTCCCGGGTGGGCCACCAAAAACGCTGGCGAATGGAAGCAAGCGTACCCCGAACGCCAGGGTGGCCGGCTAACTTGGCAGAGTGAGCCCACTGAAGAACGGCCAGACGAGTAGGAACGGGAACGAAAAGAAGGTTCCTAGGACAAGCGCGCGGCGACGGAGTGTGAGTGAGTGCTTGCTTTACCTGCCTCTCAATTCCCCAGACAGTCAACCCGACAACACGCCCCTCAGGGAGAATCCCCTCGGGGTCAGTGGAGGCTACTGAAGAACTGAAGAGACGAGATAAAGCATCAGGCTTGGTGTTCTTAGAGCCCGGACGATAAGAAATCACGAACTCGAAACGAGCGAAAAACAGCGCCCAGCGCGCCTGACGCGCATTAAGTCGTTTGGCAGAACGGATGTACTCAAGGTTCCTATGGTCAGTCCAAACGACAAAAGGAACGGTCGCCCCTCCAACCACTGTCGCCATTCGCCTAGGGCTAAGCGGATGGCAGGCAGTTCGCGGTTTCCCACATCATAGTTACGTTCCGACGGCGACAGGCGATGAGAAAAATACGCGCAAGGGTGGACCTTGTCGTCAGAGAGGGAGCGCTGAGAAAGAATGGCTCCCACGCCCACCTCTGACGCGTCTACCTCGACAACGAACTGTCTAGAGACGTCAGGTGTAACAAGGATAGGTGCGGATGTAAAACGATTCTTGAGGAGATCAAAAGCTCCCTGGGCGGAAACGGACCACTTAAAGCACGTCTTGACAGAAGTAAGGGCTGTGAGAGGAGCTGCCACCTGACCGAAATTACGGATGAAACGACGATAGAAGTTCGCGAAGCCGAGAAAGCGCTGCAGCTCGACGCGTGACTTAGGGACGGGCCAATCAATGACAGCTTGGACCTTAGCGGGATCCATCTTAATGCCTTCAGCGGAAATAACAGAACCGAGAAATGTGACGGAGGAGGCATGAAAAGTGCACTTCTCAGCCTTCACAAAAAGACAATTCTCTAAAAGGCGCTGGAGGACACGTCGAACGTGCTGAACATGAATCTGGAGTGACGGTGAAAAAATCAGGATATCGTCAAGGTAAACGAAAACAAAGATGTTCAGCATGTCTCTCAGGACATCATTGACTAATGCCTGAAAGACAGCTGGAGCGTTAGCGAGGCCGAAAGGAAGAACCCGGTATTCAAAGTGCCCTAACGGAGTGTTAAACGCCGTCTTCCACTCGTCCCCCTCCCTGATGCGCACGAGATGGTAAGCGTTACGAAGGTCCAACTTAGTGAAAAACCTGGCTCCCTGCAGGATCTCGAAGGCTGAAGACATAAGAGGAAGCGGATAACGATTCTTCACTGTTATGTCATTCAGCCCTCGATAATCTATGCAGGGGCGCAGGGGCCCGTCCTTCTTCTTAACAAAAAAAAACCCCGCTCCGGCGGGAGAGGAGGAGGGGACTATGGTACCGGCGGCAAGAGCTACAGACAAATAATCTTCGAGAGCCTTACGTTCGGGAGCCGACAGAGAGTATAGTCTACCCCGGGGGGGAGTGGTTCCCGGAAGGAGCTCAATACTACAATCATACGACCGGTGTGGAGGAAGAGAGGTGGCCCTGGACCGACTGAACACCGTGCGCAGATCGTGATATTCCTCCGGCACCCCTGTCAAATCACCAGGCTCCTCCTGTGAAGAAGAGACAGAGGAAACAGGAGGGATAGCAGACATTAAACATTTCACATGACAAGAGACGTTCCAGGAGAGGATAGAATTACTAGACCAATTAATAGAAGGATTATGACAAACTAGCCAGGGATGGCCCAAAACAACAGGTGTAAAAGGTGAACGAAAAATTAAAAAAGAAATGGTTTCGCTATGATTACCAGAGACAGTGAGGGTTAAAGGTAGCGTCTCACGCTGAATCCTGGGGAGAGGACTACCATCCAAGGCGAACAAGGCCGTGGGGTCCCTTAACTGTCTGAGAGGAATGTCATGTTCCCGAGCCCAGGTCTCGTCCATAAAACAGCCCTCCGCCCCAGAGTCTATCAAGGCACTGCAGGAAGCTGACGAACCGGTCCAGCGTAGATGGACCGACAAGGTAGTGCAGGATCTTGAAGGAGAGACAGGAGTAGTAGCGCTCACCAGTAGCCCTCCGCTTACTGATGAGCTCTGGCTTTTACTGGACATGAAGTGACAAAATGACCAGCAGAACCGCAATAGAGGCAGAGGCGGTTGGTGATTCTCCGTTCCCTCTCTTTAGTCGAGATGCGGATACCTCCCAGCTGCATAGGCTCAGCACCCGAGCCGGCAGAGGAAGATGGTAGTGATGCGGAGAGGGGGGCAACGGAGAACGCGAGCTCCTTTCCACGAGCTCGGTGACGAAGATCAACCCGTCGCTCAATGCGAATAGCGAGTTCAATCAAGGAATCCACGCTGGAAGGAACCTCCCGGGAGAGAATCTCATCCTTTACCTCTGCGCGGAGACCCTCCAGAAAACGAGCGAGCAAAGCCGGCTCGTTCCAGCCACTGCAGGCAGCAAGAGTGCGAAACTCAATAGAGTAGTCTGTTATGGATCGATTACCTTGACATAGGGAAGACAGGACCCTGGAAGCCTCCTCCCCAAAAACAGATCGATCAAAAACCCGTATCATCTCCTCCTTAAAGTCCTGATACTGGTTAGTACACTCAGCCCTTGCCTCCCAGATTGCCGTGCCCCACTCACGAGCCCGTCCAGTAAGGAGAGATATGACGTAGGCGATACGAGCAGTGCTCCTGGAGTAAGTGTTGGGCTGGAGAGAAAACACAATATCACACTGGGTGAGGAACGAGCGGCATTCAGTGGGCTCCCCAGAGTAACACGGCGGGTTATTGATTCTGGGCTCCGGAGATTCGAAAGCCCTGGAAGTGGCCGGTGGATCGAGGCGGAGATGGTGAACCTGTTCTGTGAGGTTGGAGACTTGGGTGGCCAGGGTCTCAACGGCATGTCGAGCAGCAGACAATTCCTGCTCGTGTCTGCCTAGCATCGCTCCCTGGATCTCGACGGCTGAGTGGAGAGGATCCGAAGTCGCTGGGTCCATTCTTGGTCGGATTCTTCTGTCAGGTGCGTGAATGAGGACCCAAAAGCGAATTAACAAAACAGAGTTTCTTTAATGACGAAACACACGTAGGCTCAGATGGACAGGCAGATTCCGACAGGACAGGACAAGGTTAGATGAACAGGCAGATTCCGACAGGACAGGACAAGGTTGCAGCAAACACGACGATAGTCTGGTTCAGGCATGAGTAACACAAACGAGAATCCGACAAAGACAGAAGCAGAAACAGAGAGAGATATAGAGGCCTAATCAGAGGGGAAGAAAAGGTAACCTAATACGACCAGCAGAGGGAGACAGGGTGAAGAGAAAGAACAGGAACAGGACACAACATGACAATACATGACAAAAGCTTTCCAGTACTTAAAAAATATCCTCTCCTGTTGTCCTGGTTTCCAGTGGTTTGCAGAAGAGGATGTCTTTCTTAATTGACTCCCCATAAATGTAAAGAACATATACCAGGAGCGGTGCCGGGCCCGCCACGTCTGTGGACTCATCCAGCTGTAATGCATATAATTCACTGGTTTGTACACGAAGCAGTAATTGGTTCAAAACATCTCCTGCCATGTCACTGATGCGTCGTGAAACAGTGTTGTTTGATGATGGCATTGTTTGTGTATTTTTTTTTGGCCTTTTCCCCCAGCATTGTCCCAGCCATATCTGCGGCAGCAGGAAGAATTAAGTCCTCCACAATAGTATGGGGCTTTCCTGTCCTAGCCACTTGGTAGCTCACCACATAAGATGCTTCTAGCCCCTTCTTATTAATGGTATCTGTTGCTTTTTTACATGTCTTACTACTCGAAAGTCGTCTTAATTCTTGCTCAAAAAACTCCTGTGGCTTAAATTTCAAATTGGCATGTGACTGAGGAAAGGCACTACTCCCAATATAAGTGAACCCCAAATCAATGTTGTTCTCATCATACAGTGCCTTGCGAAAGTATTCGGCCCCCTTGAACTTTGCGACCTTTTGCCACATTTCAGGCTTCAAACATAAAGATATAAAACTGTATTTTTTGTGAAGAATCAACAACAAGTGGGACACAATCATGAAGTGGAACAACATTTATTGGATATTTCAAACTTTTTTAACAAATCAAAAACTGAAAAATTGGGCGTGCAAAATGATTCAGCCCCTTTACTTTCAGTGCAGCAAACTCTCTCCAAAAGTTCAGTGAGGATCTCTGAACGATCCAATGTTGACCTAAATGACTAATGATGATAAATACAATCCACCTGTGTGTAATCAAGTCTCCGTATAAATGCACCTGCACTGTGATAGTCTCAGAGGTCCGTCAAAAGCGCAGAGAGCATCATGAAGAACAAGGAACACACCAGGCAGGTCCGAGATACTGTTGTGAAGAAGTTTAAAGCCGGATTTGGATACAAAAATATTTCCCAAGCTTTAAACATCCCAAGGAGCACTGTGCTTTTCTTCAGCAGGGACAGGGAAGATGGTTAAAATTGATGGGAAGATGGATGGAGCCAAATACAGGACCATTCTGGAAGAAAATCTGATGGAGTCTGCAAAAGACCTGAGACTGGGACGGAGATTTGTCCAACAAGACAATGATCCAAAACATAAAGCAAAATCTACAATGGAATGGTTCAAAAATAAACATATCCAGGTTTTAGAATGGCCAAGTCAAAGTCCAGACCTGAATCCAATCGAGAATCTGTGGAAAGAACTGAAAACTGCTGTTCACAAATGCTCTCCATCCAACCTCACTGAGCTCGAGCTGTTTTGCAAGGAGGAATGGGAAAAAAATTCAGTCTCTCGATGTGCAAAACTGATAGAGACATACCCCAAGCGACTTACAGCTGTAATCGCAGCAAAAGGTGGCGCTACAAAGTATTAACTTAAGGGGGCTGAATAATTTTGCACGCCCAATTTTTCAGTTTTTGATTTGTTAAAAAAGTTTGAAATATACAATAAATGTTGTTCCACTTCATGATTGTGTCCCACTTGTTGTTGATTCTTCACAAAAAAATACAGTTTTATATCTTTATGTTTGAAGCCTGAAATGTGACAAAAAGTCGCAAAGTTCAAGGGGGCCGAATACTTTCGCAAGGCACTGTATTTGCGCCTCATCGATGGTCCAACGTCCCTGTCTGTTCGGTGCTTTCCCGGGTAAGGGGGCAGTAGCTCTTCGGCAGCATCAGTTTCACAACTCTCAGTGTCCATTCTTGCTGGGCTAACAACAACTGTATAATTACTGATGCTAGCATTGGATGTGCTCGTGGAAGCAGAACAACTTGTGTCATTGACAGGTGCAGGTGTAGTACTGCTGGTAGTAGCAGTACTATCAGTAGAGCTGGTATATGTCTTTATGGACGCGAGCCTTACTTCTTTTAACCATTTATCAATTTTCGAGCAAACGGAATGAGCAGAAGCTACATTTAGCTACAAATTGGAATTCCCGTGGGAAGGTAACAGTTAATGTGATTGGATGTTAATTATTTGACTAGGCTACCTGTATTTGACATTGTGTTGTTATTTCGATAAACACTAGATGGTTTAATTTTATTTTTGGCAGTGAAACGAGGTTACTCAGGCGAGATTAAAACCTCAGCCAAATGTATAGCCCTGTTAGAAAATAAAAATGGACTGTTTGAAAATGTGAAGAAAAAATGTGAATTATTACATTATTTGGCATACCCCGAAGGCATTGCGCATACCCCAGTTTGGGAATACCTGTCCTACACCACATTCAATAACTTTGTAGAACAGTTCTGTATGCGAAATTGAATCAAATGCTATTTGGATGTCGATAAAGCAAGTGTACATTTGGTATTATTTTGGTGGACAAGTTTATCTACCAGGGTGTGTAGGATGTTAAAATGATCGGTCGTGCGATGTTTTGGTATAAATCCAATTTGGCTTTTACTCAAGACATTGTGCTTATTAAGGAAGTTTAGAACTCTTTCATTTATACATTTATAATAGTACAGAAAACTTTCCCCAGGTTACTGTTCACACAAATGCCTCTGTAATTGTTAGGGTCAAATATGTCTCCGTTCTTAAAGATTGGGTTTAATCAGTCCTTGTTTCCAGATGTCAGGGAAATAACCTACACTCAGGATCAAATTAAAGTTTTAATATAGTCAATTGACATTTTGCACTAGTGAGTTTGAGCATCTCATTTAGGATGCCATCAGTTGTGCATGCTTATTTAAATTTGAGGGCCTGAAGTTTCTTATAGAGCTCCTGGTCAGTAATTGGGGAGTCCAATGGATTTTCGTTGTCATGTATAGCTTTTTCTAATCCATTCAACTTCTTATGAATTTGGCATTGTTCTGCATCAATTTGAACGGTGTTGTTGAGTGTTTTAAAATGGGTTGTCCATATGTCACCATTTTGTATGGCTAATTCCTCTTGTTTAGATTCTTTCTTTTTTCCCCAATTTTGCCATAGGTTGTTTGTGTTTATGGACTCCTCAATTAGTGTCAGCTGCTTGCTGTTGTACTGTGCTTTTTTTTAAATTTGAGTGTTACGTTTATAGAGTTTTAAAGGCACACAGTAATGAAGGTGTAATTCACCATTATTTGGGTCTCTGTGCTTTTGGTTGGATAGTGTTCTAAGTTTTTTCCTTCAAATTTTACAATCTGCATCAAACCAGTTGTCATCTGTGGTCTTCTTGGTTTAAAAAAAAAAACAATTTCAGTTGTGCTTCTTTTGTCGTTTGCCTGAATATATAGTTGATGTTTTGTACTGCTAGATTGAAGCCTTCTTTACTGTGAGTGAATGTGGTATCCAGAAAGTTATCTAAGAGTGTCTGGATATTTTGGTTACTGGATGCTTTCTGGTATTCTTCTGTGTTGTTTTGGGCCCATCTGCATGAATTTATGATGTTGTACAGCTGGGGCTGTGAATGTGTGGTTGTTTCCTTGTCTGTTCTTTTGAGGAACAACGTAATTTGGCAGTGATCAGACAGAGGTGTTAGCGGCTTGATGGTCAATGTATGTGATCATATAGTCTACTGTACTGTGGCCAAGAGGTGAGCAATAGGTGAATCTTGTAAAGAGTCCCCCGATAACCTACCATTGACAAAGTACAGACCCAGGCTTCGACAGAGCTGTAATAGATCCCTTCCGTTTTTGTTGACGGTGCTCTCACTGTTGTTTCTATGGGGGAGATGAAGACAGTTAGAAACAGTATGGCCTGTAATAAAGCTGTCCCCTTGTGTGGTTGTTACATCAGGTAGTGTTCCTGTGCGTGCATTTGTGTCCCCACAGATGAGCACATTTCCCTGGGCCTGGAATTAACACGTCTCTTCCTCAAGGGTGGGGAAGATCTCCTTTGAGTAATATGGAGATTCTGAGGGGGGATACATATTCTTATTTTCAATGAAGGCCTAGGAACAGTGGGTTAACTGCCTTTGTTCAGGGGCAGAACGACAGATTTTTACCTTGTCAGCTCAGGTATTCGATCTTGCAGCCTTTCAGTTACTAGTCCAACGCTCTAACCACTAGGCTACCTGCCTCCCCATATATTGCAAAGGAACACATCTTTTTCAGTCAGTACAAGTATTTTTTTCAGTTTTAACCAACTGTGATATTTACCAATGTTGAGGGGATCAATTATATTTTGTTATTCGGATTTGTACCAAATGGGCAATCCTCCAGAGTCTCTGCCTCTATTGACAGAGCTGTGTTTCTGTGATGGCACAATAACCTCTCTGTAGCCTGTGGGACAGTGAGTGACAATATCTGCCTTACACCATGTCTCCTGCAGAATGACGACGTCAACATCTTTAAGATTTTTGTTGAACTCCAGTGTAAAACTCTTCAGTCCAAAGGTTGATGAGTTTAGGCCCTGAATGTTCCATATGCTAACTGTTAACGATTTCATGTTACAAAAATAAAGAATAGCACAGTCAGAAATACAGTTACTACTAACTATTAAGTTGTTACGAGTGACATAAACAGGATAACAACAAACATTTTTTCTGTTATATTCCTATTCGTTGAACAAGTCAACTTTTAGTGCAATAGGTGTGTGTGTATGTGCGTGCGTCTGTGTGTATGTGCGGTTTAGTGCAGATATATTGGAGTAGCTGTTTAATCTCACTCAATCCTACAGGGTTCTCCTGTCCTCTGAGGACCTCCACGTAGCTGCGCTGGTCCTGCAGTTGGCCCTGTGGAGTGGGGCCAGGTCTGGGCTGGGGGGCTTCCTCTCTGGACTGGTAGAGGTGGTTGTCTGGTGCGGGGCAGTAGACTGGGCTCGGTCCAGTCTGGCTAAACCGATGGAAGTGGTGACGTTCTGGGGGTGGGTGGGGTCTGTGTGGTGCTCTGGGCCCGGTGGGGTGTTGAGGGGGCCTGGGGCTCCTTGGTGGTGCAGTATTCTGGTAGGGGTCTCTGGGTGGTCCTCTGTCCAGTACAGCATGGGGTGTTTGTCTACCAAGTGCCACGTCCTTTAGAGACTTGGCAAACATCCCTACTGTCTGCTTCCTCAGGTGGGAGTGGTCATGCAGATGCTCTGGGGTGATTGTTGGGTGGTGAGCTATGTGCACATTCGGGAGTAGGTCACACCTTCTGGTGATGTCAGCGTTGACTTTCTGAATGGTACGGGATGAAAGTATTTGTGGGGCAGCAGAGTGGAGATGGTGATGTGGGAGTTGGGGAACCGCTCAGAGGCCCTCTCTGCTACTCTGTTGACCAGGCTGCCTACTCTCTCATGCTCCTCTCGCAGGTTGTTGGTGCCGTTGTGAATAATAATTTGGCCTTATGTGCCAAAGTCAGGCATCCTGCGTTTTTGGGCGCCATATTTTGGACACCTTGTGGTGGGGGAAGAGTTTATCCTCTTGGATGAATTTCCCATTTGAGACAATGAGGATGGCTACCTCAGTGGGTTTTACCAGAGTAGTGGGTTTATGGTCTGGGGCTGGAGTACACATGGCCTATGTACAAGGAGGGGTGTGTGGGGGTGTGTCAGGGGGGGCCAGAGAGCTTCTCTCTATTGTAGGTGTCCCCATGTGAACCTCCTTGTTGACTGGGGAGTTGTGGGTAAAGGTGGGTCAGTGGGGGTTTTAGGGGTGGTGAAAGGGCTGCAGCTTCTCTCTAGGAGTCTCTACACTCTGCGCTCTGTGCTGCAGCACCCTTTTGATGACAGACAACTCTTTTGCCATCTCCTCCTTAACCTGCACTAGCTCTCTCCTCATGGTGGCCTTTACCTCCTCAAGCGCTGTGGTAAGGCTCTCTCTCAGCTCCTGAACAGAGTTCTTCAGCTGGGTCCTGCACTGGTTGATCTGGTCCTGTAGAAGCTCTGTGTCTGGGCTGGGAGGTTGTGATGATGGGGGCCTGCTCCTTTAGCTCAGTAACCCATACCTCTATCAGAGCCAGCCCGTCTCTCAGCAGGCTGATTGTAGTGTGGTCTTGGCTCTGGTGGTCGTAGGCAGGCAGGGGGAGAATATACCTGTTGTGTGGGTCTGGGCCTGGGCTCCTGCAGTTGGAGTGCCTGAAGTGAGGGGAGAGGTCAGGGTGCTGTCCTTGTCTTTTTTTGTTTCCTCTATCTTCCTTAGGGTGGGGAAGTCCTGCACAAAAGAGCTGAGTGCAGCCTCACTGCCCTTGACCATGACAGTGCAGTTCTGGTACATGTTTACCATTACAAACCTGTTGTTTGAGCAGTCAATTTGATTTCTGCTGGAAATTCAAAAAAAGGGGGGGAAGTCTTTCTGTCGCTGCTGCCACTGGTGCTGCTAGCGCTGCTGCTGCTGGTGCTGCTAGCGCTGCTGCTGCTGGTGCTGCTAGCGCTGCTGCCGCTGGTGCTGCTAGCGCTGCTGCTAGCGCTGCTAGCGCTGCTGGTGCTGCTAGCGCTGCTGCCGCTGGTGCTGCTAGCGCTGCTGGTGCTGCTAGCGCTGCTGGCGCTGCTGGCGCTGCTAGCGCTGCTGGCGCTGCTAGCGCTGCTGGTGCTGCTAGCGCTGCTGTTTCAGTGGCCATGTTGCTATGGTTACCACCAGTAAACAGGTGGAGCTAGATGGTAAACTAGCTGACAAATTTTCATTTGGCTAGCTAGCACAATTAAGATTAGTATTTTAAATCACTCTGTAAATCTTTTCCTCCTGTGTTGATCTTCAGCTGTATGATTTGATTACCATACATTTTTTTGGCTAATTTAATCTTGTTAATCTCACTCTTAACAACCAGAAGGGTATAACACGTCAGGAGCTATTCTCTCTCTCTCTCGCTCTCGCTCTCGCTCTCTCTCTCTCTCTCTCTCTCTCTCTCTGATGGAGAGCTTTGACTGGAACACCGTGAGGGCCAAGGTGATGTGACCTGCCTGTTTCTCAGTGTGATGATTTATACTAGCCTAGTACACAGCGTTCACTCTCAACACAAGTTAAGTAACCTGGCTGCCTGCATCTGAACACCTCACAGTACAGAAGCAATGCCTGGAACACTGCTGGTCCTATTCTTCCAGCTCTCTCTCTCGGTCCTCTCCTGTTACAGTCAGTGTCCTGTATTTACCTGGTATTATCAAGTGTTGTTTATTATTACCAGATTGGTTCTTTACGGCTCGAAAGACTAGACAGGTAGGCTGACTGTCTTTGACAGAATTGCACTTCCTCTGCAGTATATGCCCTATCAGTTTTAGCTCAGTGTTGAATGGATTATATTGTATCTCTATGGTCTTTGCTCAAAGCTTATGTAACCCTGTCAATGCTGTCTGCTGGTTTATAGAGGACATATAATGCCTTTTGACTGGGCAGTCTGCACTGTCTGTAGTGGGTTGCTCTGTACTGTAATTGATTTGGACATAGCATATCAAGAGGGTTATTGGTAGTCGAGGTAGAATGGCAATACGCTCTACAGTACAAACAGTAATTCTACAGAGAAACTGTTTTACTTTCTCCTCACTCCTCTTTCTCCTTCTGTTTATCTTCCTGTGTTATAATCAGATGCCCCTGGTTGTCACCTCCTTTGTTTTAGTGTTTTTCCAGTGTTTCTCTCCCTTATGCCGTCTCATGCTGTTATGGTTGATGTTTCCGAGGCTTAATAAAGGAGTGTTTACTTTTAAGCAATAAGGCACTAGCGGAGGAATACAGATAGTCACTGGTAAATGCCTTTGTTCGGCCCAACGCAATAGCCAAACCAAAGACAATTCAATATTGTTAAAGAATAGGTCTCAAATAAATCAAACTTTATTTAAAGTGGACTTAAAGTTTGATTTGATTTAGTCCTATTCTTTAACTTAGATTTTGAAATGGTTGAAATGGAGACATGAATCTAACAAATAAATTATTAATTTGTAGACAAACTGGATATTGAGTTTTGTTTGGTTGTCAGCGCAACCAAATATCAACATTTGATGGAGTTGTATATTCTGTTTGGACAGTTCCATCTGTGCCACTGACTTAGTCTGGCTATAATACCAGTTTGTCTACAAATGAATAATTAATATGCACTTTAAATAAAGTTTGATTTGATTTAGTCCTATTGTTAACACATTCATATGTCAAGTAAACCAAACATTTGTGTTGTGCTTTTAGATGGTTGAAAGCATAGTGATACATTGGGAATTCACCAAACTTCTGGCTGTCTTTTTGAGTGGGTGAATAAAGGCTAAAATCTCATTTTATCAATGTCTCCACCAAATTTTAACAAAACGTCCACGCTGAAATGACGTGATGTGCCCATTTAGTTTGAGCTTTTCTTCTATTGGCATTTAATACATCCATGATGATGATGCATGATTTTGACTGGCATAGAAAAAGTTGTCTCGTCTGTGCACTGCGCATTGTTCACTCTCTCTCTACAGGGGAGTTTGCATTTCAAAGTGAAACAAATCTTCCGGGGTCAGACAGGCTTAAATTAACCCCCGCTGTACCAAACTGAATGCTAGGCTGGAAGCAAGGTAAATAATGTGCGAGAGATAAATACAAGAGATGATTCAAACAACCATAAGAACATGATATTCTTATGGAGGCACAGTGATCATTTTCAGATGGAACTGTTAGCAGGAATAGTGTGTCTGTGATACAATACAGCACGGCTTGGAACGCTGCTCATCCAATCAGCATCCAGGATACAAACAACACGTTTTATAATTCCGATTATGTATTATTATCTCTGAAATACAGCCTATGCTCTGTAGGAGGGGAGAGAAGAGGAGGGGGGGATGGTCGCCACTGTGGTGATAGAGTACAAAGGATGACTCTTAATATTTCTCTGCCTTATTCTGGTCGTCTATACTGTGCAGTAGATGAAAGGACTGGTTCTCTCTGACTTCAGTATGTAATTGACATCGAGGAGAGGAAGGGAGGAGTGGAGCGCGTAGGAGAGAGGATAGAAGAGGAGAGGAGATGAGAGAGCCTCTGAAGGACTGAACACTCAGTGAGCACAGAGAGAGAAAGAGGCCTCGGCCTCGGAATGACAGCAAAACAGCTGAAGAGGACTAAGCCAAGGTAACACACCCCAATGCAGCCGTCCATACAACCCCTGTCTCTACTGTGTTCATTTCTCCTATTATTCTCTCTATCCAATTCAAAGTGATTAGAATAGAACACAGTTAACTCACCATAAACTCTAAGTGAATTACTAAGATTCTGTATTGTTAGGAATTTGTTAATGGACATTATTTTGAAGCCAGATTTAAACCCCTTCTCTACCACTTCAGGAATCCTGACACTATCAGGACAGTTTCACAAAGCATGTAAAAGGTTTACCTCCGTAAACTGCAGTGTACAACACCTGTGTCCATCCCAGTAGAATAAAGAGACCTCTCCCTGAACTGTCAGATATTGTTGGGTTTCACAATAAAATGGCACTATTACAGTGTGGTTACAACGCAGACCCCTTTCTCAACAAAGCAGTCTTGTTTTGCATCAGAACATACAATACCTGAAAATATAATGTATTTACATTTATTTGACCAGTTTAGTCTCATTGAGAAGAACAATCTCTTTTACAAGAGAGACCTGGCCAAAATAGCAGCACACAAAGTTGCAGACACGTTGACAACTTAAAACACAAAGCACTGGAATTGATATCCATACTTTCAATTGAACAGCAAGATGACACATTGAGCAGCAAGATGAAACATTGAGCAGCAAGATGACACATTGAGCAGCAAGATGAAACATTGAGCAGCAAGATGACACATTGAGCAGCAAGATGTTCTGTGAACGTGTGGTGCAACTAGAGGTCAAAACATTGACAGTCCCCCATTTCATTTTCCACCATAGTGTTTAACCAAGCTTTAAACTCATTTAAAGGGACGAGCTCCTGTCATTTCAGGACCTTTTTAAGCTTGCTCGATGCAGAAGGGGCAAAGAACTGTAAAACATTTTTCCCCTGCTCGGTATTAGATTAGGTAGATGTCTCAATGTGACCTTATAAATAAAAACATACCAAGGATTTAGCCAGCCCACTCTCATACAGAGGGCACAGTGATGTGTGAGAGCTTTGGAGTTTGTCACAAACCTCAGCGCCCCATGGTACACAGTGTCCAGTATATGTAATGACGTCACAGGGGCATACATGATCCTGGAAATGAAATGACGCCAGAACCATCATCCTCTCCTCCCCCGGTCATCCTCTCTTCTATCTCTCTTCTGCGGTTACCAGAGCAGCCCTGGCCCAATCTAAAACACAGGCGCAAAATCGATAGCCAATCACCCAGCAGAGACACAGAGAGCTGTATGTGGTTAACCTGAGGGTGAAATGTTTCCACTCATTGATAAAAAAGAAACACAGTAATTTAGTAAAGATGTTTCAATGCCTTCAGGTATATTGTGTGTGTGTGTGTGTGTGTGTGTGTGTGTGTGTGTGTGTGTGTGTGTGTGTGTGTGTGTGTGTGTGTGTGTGTGTGTGTGTGTGTGTGTGTGCACTTTCACAGAAGTCTAATAAAAGCCCATGAGAGGGACCTCAGTGAGGTTGATTGTATAATATAATAGGGATCCTCTCACGGCATGCTGCTACATGATCAGAAGACTACTTTGACTTTTATGCCAGCTATGTAAAAGCACAGTAAAATCTTCTCTCTGCTCCCAGACACTGGACTGGGGTTTGTATGTAGATAAAAGTAGAGAGCTAAATAAAATAAGAACATAGGGAGTAACATACAGAGAGGGCCTCTACTTCCACTTATCCTCTAGGTTTGAGATGGATCACTCATGAACTGCCAATGCAGGAGGCATCCAAAGCATGACCAAACTAAAGTCAAAGTGTGTGTGTGTGTTGGTGTCTACCATTTAGTGTATTATCCCCACATAAACAGAACATCTGAATCTTAATACAAAGTCTTTCCTCAGGTGGCTCCCCAGGCTTAGTCATTAAACAGAACAGGCTGTGTGTGATTAATATTCTGGATGATGTGATGTGAGAAAGGTAGCCTTCTTAAAGTGGTCTATAATGGACCATGGTAACTGTTGCTGCATGATAACAACGCTGAGAGGGAGACAGAATAATAAACAATTTCTGGTTGGCACCTCGATGGCTTTGAATGTCTTCTAAAGTCCCTTTAGACAGGACCCAGAGAAGGGAAACGGGCAATAGAGACAACCAGTGTTAGTCATAGCCTTCTAATAACCTCCTAGGCACCAGGGATTGGGCTAGCTGCGAGGCTACTCCGTTTCCATCTAGTTTAGCCAATGTTCCTGACACTTCATAGACAACAGCTCACATCTCAGTGTTTTAATTCTCCTGCCCTGAGGCTCGGAGTAATGAGATTGCCGATAGAATTGACTGTGTGTGTGTGTGTGTGCGCACGTGCATGCGTGCATATTAGCACTGATTGACATACCTCTGTGGGACACCTTCCTCTATCTATCCCTCCCTTCCCCTGGTTCATCTTCCTAATAGCTTGTCAGGTTAACACGACATCCAGCAATTAAAGGGGATTTGAGACGGAAATCAATATGGACATGTTCATTTCAGATTCATGGCTGTTAGCACTCCTCCATTTTATTATCTGGGATCAGAGTGCTGCCGGACTAATGCTTTAGCAAACAAACAAATCTACGTGCGCGTGTGTGTGTGTGTGTGTGTGCGTGTGTGCGTGTGTGCGTGTGTGCGTGTGTGCGTGTGTGGCGTATAGACGTGCAGGATAAAGCCAGTGTTGCATGGTAGGAGATCACCGTTAGAACAGAATTACATGAGACAAATAAAAACCTTCACCATTAGATGTAATACAGACTCTCTAGTCTCGCACACACTCTCCTCTCACACTCGCTTTCACGCTCTCCTTCTCTCTATGGATGGATGGATTTTAAGAACCATTTAAAAAAAATATTGTTTAGCTATACACCATTGTGGGCATTTACACACTCACGCACGCACACGCACTACATCCACATCATAAGGCCATAATTCACTATACTCATCGTTTGTATGCATTAAGTAAAGTCTTACCCAAACTTTATTACAGATTGTATTACAAGTTCAGTCAGACACTGTGAATCATTAACCCTTCACCAACTGTATAGGAGTTAAACCTAATGATCTGAGTCTCACTAAGCGCATTGCGTATCTAATGGACTAAAATAGGCTGCTGAGGGAAATCGACATTGGTTAGCATTAATGGTATATTTTTAACCACCTGTGTATTGGTGAAGCATCACTGTATAGTTTAATGGCAGTTTGGAGCCTGTCTATATTCATGAGTGTCGGCAGTAGAAGCACAGCTCTCTCCTTGGATGAACTCAGACGTCCTGTCCACTGACACAGACAGGAAAGGGTTGCACCCATTGTCCTCCCCTCCTGGCTTCGTTCTCCAAGACAAGAACATTTCCTCTGCATATTTCAAAGTGGCTGAAATACCTTCCTTTTCGTCATCACCGGATCCCATTGGCCTCCAGCTCTGCTGACAGGGTACCTTGTGTGTCTGATGATTGCCTTTAATGGTTTGTGAGAGAGAAACATTGTTAAGGTCTCTCCCCTCCATTCCCTTCATCCCTATCCCAGTAGCTCAGGGGCACCGCCTGTTGACCCGCTCTGTCCACAAAAGGGAAGAACTGGAAAACAAAGAAACAGAAAGAGAGAGAGGGAAACAGAGAGGAGAGAGATGGAGAGAGAGAGAGACAGAGGAAAGCAGAGAGCATCACGTGTCAAACTCATTCCATGGAGGGCCATATGTCTGCTGGTTTTGCTCCTTGTACTTGGTACTTGGTTGATGAACTTGGTTGTACTTGGTTGATGAATTAAGGTCACTAATTAGTAAGGAACTCCCTTCACCTGGTTGCCGAGGTCTTAATTGTCCTGGAAAAGCCCAAAACCAGCAGACACTGGCCTCCAAGGAATGAGTTTTACACCCCTGCTCTAAAGGGCTTTGAAGGCCAGTCGATGCAGTGGATACAGAAGAGTACACAAACCTTTTGAATTCCACGCAATCTCCTTGCTTTTTCCTCTCTGTCAAATAACATCCAACTCAGAGAGGCCCAACCCAGTGCTGCTAGACATTGACATGTGGGCTCTGTTACAATCACAGTTCCTGGAAGAATGGGATCATTACTACAATAACGGTACGTTAACGTTCACCTTAATATTGGCTACCTACAATAGCTATTTAGCTACTTCCCCCTGCTGGACAGTTGTCGGCAAGTGGGAACGAAGGACACAGTGCCCCGGGGTTTGCTACAGGCTTGCTGTGCATGCTCCCCTCTCCCCATGAGTTAGACTATCACTGTGACATTCAGATAGTTACCAATATAGCAAGTAATTTATCGTGTAGACTGCTATCCCACAAAATAAAAATGTCTTGGGAGGAAGAAAGTTGGCCACGTTACATGTGAATCAACTTGTCATCGTGCTTCCCGGGGGCAGTAAGGCTAATATTGGCATGTCACGGTGACATCCAGATGGTGGCCAATGTTACAAGTTATTTCTCACTCTCTCATCAAAATTAACATAACTTTATTTATTTTTAAATGATCAGCTATCGGTTGGGTACGCTTGTTCACAGAGAGACTGTGACGTCACTTTGACATTACCTGTAATCCCTTCTAGCCATACCTGTATAGGATTGACTGAGTCTCAAATCACGTTTTATTTGTCACAGGCGCCGAATACAACAGGTGTAGTAGACCTTAACAACCATGCTTTAACCATATAGTTAATACAAAAATAAAAAATTATTGTTAAGTAGAAAAAATAGAAAATAAAAGGAACAAATAATTAAACAGCAGTAGTAAAATAACAAACATGGTTATATACAGGGGGTACCGGTACAGAGTCAATGTGCAGGGGGGGCACCTGTTTGTTGAGGTAATTGAGGTAGTATGTACATGTAGGTAGAGTTAAAGTGACTATGCATAAATAATAAACAGAGAGTAGCAGCAGCGTAAAAGAGGGCGGGTGCAATGCGAATAGTCTGGGTAGCCATTTGATTAGCTGTTCAGGAGTCTTATGGCTTGGGGGTGGAATCTGTTAAGAAGCATTTTGGACCTCGAATTGGCGCTCCAGTACCACTTGCTGTGCGGTAGCAGAGAGAACAGTCTATGACTAGAGTGCCTGGAGTCTTTGACAATTTTTAGGGCCTTTCTCTGACACTGCCTGATATAGAGGACCTGGATGGCAGGTCGCTTGGCCCCAATGATGTACTGGGCCGTACACACTACCCTCTGTGGTACCATGCCGGAGGCCGAGCAATTGCCATACCAGGCAGTGATGCAACCAGTCAGGATGCTCTCAATGGTGCAGCTGTAGAACCTTTTGAAGATCTGAGGACCCATGCCAAATCTGTTAATTCTCCTGAGGGAGAACAGGTTTTGTTGTGCGCTCTTCACGGCTGTCTTAGTGTGTTTGGACTATGAAAGTTTGTTGGTGATGTGGACACCAAGGAACTTGAAGCTCTCAACCTGCTCCATGACAACCCTGTCGATGTGAATGGGGGTGTGCTTGGTCCTCCTTTTCCTGTAGTCAACAATCATCTCCTTTGTCTTGATCACGTTGAGGGTGTGTTTGTTGTCCTGGCACCACACGGCCAGGTCTCTGACCTCCTCTCTATCGGCTGTCTCATCATTGTTGGTGATCAGACCTACCACTGTTGTATCACCTGCAAACTTGATGATGGCGTTGGAGTCGTGCCTGGCCATGCAGTCATGAGTGAACAGGGAATACAGGTGGGGACTGAGCACGCACCCCTGAGGGGCCCCCGTGTTGAGGATAAGCATGGTGGATGTGTTATTCCCTACCCTTACCACCTGGGGGCGGCCCGTCAGGAGGTCCAGGATCCAGTTGCAGAGGGAGGTGTTTAGTCCCAGGGTCCTTAGCTTAGTTATAAGCTTTGAGGGCACTATGGTGTTGAACGCTGAGCTGTAGTCAATGAATAGCATTCTCTCATAGGTGTTCCTTTTGTCCAGGTCAAAAAGGGCAGTGTTGAGTGCAATAGAGATTGCATCCTTTGTGGATCTGTTGGGGCGGTATGCAAATTGGAGAGGGTCTAGGGTTTCTGGGATAATGGTGTTGATGTGAGCCATGACCAGCCTTTCAAAGCACTTCATGGCTACAGATGTGAGTGCTACGGGTCAGCAGTCATTTAGGCAGGTTACCTTAGTGTTCTTGGGCACAGGGACTAAATGTCAGTGAAGACACTTGCCAGTCGATCAGTCCATGTTCGGGGTACATGCCCTGGTAATCTGTCTGGCCCTGTGGCCTTGTAAATGTTGACCTGTTTAAAGGTCTTACTCTCATCGGTTACAGAGAGCGTGTTCACACAGTTGTCAGGAACAGGCGAGCAAAACCTCAAGACTTCCTTACATGTTGTGCACCAGCTGTTGTTTACTAATATGCATAGGCCGCCTCCCCTTGTCTTACCAGAGGCCGCTGTTCTATCCTGCCGAAAAAGCTTAAAACCTGCCAGCTGTATGTTAATCATGTCGTTGTTCATCCACGACTCAGTGAAACATAATATATTACCGTTTTTAATGTCCCGTTGGTAGGATGTATGTGCTCGTAGTTTGTCTATTTTTATTATAGATTGATTGTAAGTTGGCTAATAGGACTGATGGTAAAGGCAGATTACCCTCTCTACAACGGATCCTTATAAGGCACCTTGACCTTCGTCCTCGATGCCTCCATCTTTTCCTCCTGCTAATGACAGGGATGAGGGCCTTGTCGGGTGTCTGGAGTAAATCCTTCCCTTCCGACTCGTTGAAGAACAACAATTCCTCCTGTACGGCGTGAGTAATCGCTGCCCTGATATCAAGAAGCTCTTTTCGGTCATAAGACACTGTGGCGGAAACATTATGTGCAAATAAGTTACAAATAACGCGAAAAAAACATAAACAGTTGGTTACGGGATCGTAAAACGGCGGCCATCTCCTTTGGCGTCAGCTGTCACACATAAATGGCTTTGTGAATAGTTGATAGTTTCCTTATCAATGTAACATTGTATTGCAACATTGCAATCCTAGTAGTTCAGCACACACTGAACAATAAATCCAAATGTGACTGTGTTTGTGATTTTCTGTACTGAAAAATCTTTTTTCATTCTTTCTATAGATTAAAGGAGTTTTGCCCTTGGATGTGAGGTCAGCGTATGTAATCAGTGGAGGTGCCGTTGAGGTTAGAGACAGCAGGATGTCACAGACCAGTTCTCTGGTCTCTGACACACAACCACAAAGACTGGCCCAGGGGCTGAGAAGTACAACAGAGAAGAAAACCAGTGTGCTAAATGGCACCCTATGGGCGCTGGTCAAAGGTAGTGCACTATATAGGGACTAGAGTACCATCTGGGCCGTATACAGTGTAAGATCCTATAGACCAAGGCCACAGAATGAATCACAGACAAACCCAAAAAAACAACAAATACAATAATATTACTAACTGCACTAAGATCAGAATATCTGTTCACAGGTAAAACACCAGGGTATCTTTAATGATGACAAATAAATTAGTATTATTCTCAGTCATCAACATATATTTCCCTTATAACAGACACATGCGATCTCACGCACTCACACACTCACTTTAACAGACCCACGTGCAACATACCCACTGGCTGAAGCCCTACAATCGTTATTTCATACTGCTCCTTACCATTCTGCTGTAGATCGTGTGGTGAGGAGGGTTTAGCAGGCTATCCTTGTCAATATCTCAGATTGAACACTAGGCACTGGGCTGCCCACATAGAAGGTGTCGATAGCCTGGGGGGGTTGCCCCATAGAAGGTTTGTGTCCCAAATGGGACCCTAACCCCTATATAGTGCACTACTTTTAACCAGAGCCCTATGGATCTTGGTCAAAAATAGTGCACTATATAGGGAACCGGGTGCAATTTTGGACACAGCCAAGGAGTCAATAGCCTGAGGGGCTGTTACTCCAGCACATCACAAACAATCAATTTATTATTTTCCTGCTTTTGATTAGATGAAAATGAATTGGAATTAAAGGGAAATGGCAGGGAGGGAGAGATGTTTCTTAGAAATGTTTGTTCTCAAGGAATTGCTCTCTGAATGGATTACTGATAAAAATTACATAATGGATAACCAAAACAAGACTTTTCATTAAAAGTTCTCAAAGCAACATACTGTAGGTCAACTTGTTGGTGTATTACAACTCAGCGACTCATTCAAAATCATAAAAACCTGTTCTGTTGACAAAATATAGTTGTTTACGATTGGGTTAAACCGTAACTGTTCCCACCCCCAAAGCTAAAAAGACCAAAAAGCCCCAGCCCCGAGTATCACCTGCGACAAACCTCCAATAAAATCTAACTGGAATAGCAATTGGAAAATGCCATCTGTGTCAGAGTGCTGGATTTAATGTGTTTTAGGCTCATTCCCTCAGTATCCAATTACATTACCAAGCAGCTCCACTCCTCCAGGTCTGCCTCAGTATATCAGTCTGTTTTCAGACACGCGTGGGGAATTAGGCCCGTTAGCTAATCAACTTGGCCACATTGATCAACAACATTCACACACGCGCAGACACACACAGACTCTCATGAGATTTCACACCTTGCCATTTAAACCACTCAGTTACTCCTGTTAAGGATAATGAATCCTTTGAGCTGTTGCATTCCCCTGGAACCACTGTCAACAAGCAAGAAAAGGAAAACCGACTATGTTCATAAAATAATATTGCTGCTCATAATCAGTTTACCACTGTAATATAAATCTAGAGGCATGGCTGTTTCAGAGACACAGATAAGGTTAAACATCTGTCCCTGAAAATGTACCAAAACAGACAATTCTAGCTATGGCGCAGAAGATTGTTCGCTGAAGGCCTAATGGAGGAACATAGTAGAAAATGGGGCCCTGACATGTTAAGATGTATGGAAAAGTAAGTTTGATATGGTGTTGTCGAAGTTACGCACGCACACACACACGCTCGTCACAACTCTTCTTCCAACGCTCCCAGACTAATCACTTGTCATGTTTATAGGATTATATTGTATATCTTTTGCAACCCTAATATCCACCGTCTGCTGTGTGGGCAATAGTGTCTGTCTGCAAGAGGGTTTAAAAGCCCCATAAATAATTACTGGTGTCACACATTTGAACATCTGCAACATGTCTTACAGATTAGAAAAGATGATAGTAAACATTACACAACCCGTAAAGTTGTGTGAGGGTCAACTTGGTGTGATGCATAAACATATTGTGCATTCGGAAAGTATTCAGACCCCTTGACTTTTTCCAAATGTTGTTACATTAAAGCCTTATTCTAAAGTGGATAAAATTAAAAATAAATAAATCTATACACAATATCCCATAATTTCAAAGCAAAAACAGGTTTTTAGACAGGTTTGCAAATGTATTAAAAATCATCATTCTTAAATGGAAGTTGCTTGGAACAACCAAGACTCGTCCTAGAGCTGGCCGCCAGGCCAAACTGAGCAATCGGGGAGAAGGGCCTTGGTCAGGGAGGTGAACAAGAACCAGATGGTCACTCTGACAGAGCTCCAGAGTTCCTCAGTGGAGATGGGAGAACCTTCCAATAGGACAACCATCTGTGCAGCACTCCACCAATCAGGCCTTTATGGTAGAGTGGCCAGACGGAAGCCACTCCTCAGTAAAAGGATGACAGCCCACTTGGAGTTTGCCAAAAGGCACCCAAAGGACTCTCAGACCATGAGAAACAAGATTATCTGCTCTGATGAAACAAAGGAATTAACTATTTGGCCTGAATGTCAAGCGTCACAGGAAGCCTGACACCATCCCTAAGGTTAAACATGGTGATGGCAACATGTGGGAATATTTTTCAGTGGCAGGGACTGCGAGACTAGTCAGGATTGAGGGAAGATTAACAGAGAAAAGTACAGAGGGATCCTTGAAAACCTGCTCTAGAGCTTTCAGAACCTCAGACTGGGGGCAAAGTTTCACCTTCCAACAGGACAATGACCCTAAGGACACAGCCAGACAACGCAGGAGTGGCATCGGGGACAACTCTCTGAATGTCTTTGAGTGGCCCAGCCAGAGCCCGGACTTGAATCCGATCAAACATCTCTGGAGAGATTTGAAAATAGCTGTGCAGCAAAGCTCCCCATCAAACCTGACATAGCTTGAGAGGATCTGCAGAGAAGAATGGGACTAACGCCCCAAATACAGGTGTGCCAAGGATGTAGTGTCATACCCAATAAGACTTGAGGCTGTAATCACTGCTGAAGGTTTTTCAACAAAGTACAAAGTACTGAGGACCAAGCTTCCTGCCATCCAGGATCTCTACACCAGGCAGTGTCAGAGGAAGGCCCTAAAAATTGTCAAAGACTCCAGCCATCCGGGCTTCCCAAGAGGCACAGTGGTCTAAGGCACTACATCACAGTGCTAGCTGTGCCACTAGAGATTCTGGGTTCGAATCCAGGCTCTGTCGCAGCCGGCCGCGACTAGGAGACCCATGGGGCAGCGCACAATTGGCCCAGCGTCGTCCGGGTTAGGGTAGGGTTTGGCCGGCAGGGATGTCCTTGTCCCATCGCGCACTAGCGACTCCTGTGGCAGACCGGGCGCAGTGCACGCTAACACGGATGCCAGTTGCAGGGTTTTTCTTCCGACACATTGGTGCAGCTGGCTTCCGGGTTAAGTGGGCATTGTGTCAAGAAGCAGTGCGCCTTGGTTGGGTTGTGTTTCGGAGGATGCACGGCCCTCGACCTTCGCCTCTCCCGAGTCTGTACGGGAGTTGCAGCAATGAGACAAGACTGTAACTACCAACTGAATACCCCAAATTCTGTAAATATTTTTTTTTATAATAATAAAAAGTTAATAAAGACTCCAGCCACCCTATCGCATGGCAAGCGGTACCGGAGCGCTAAGTCTAGGTCCAAAAGGCTTTTTAACAGCTTCTACCCCCAAGCCAAAAGACTCCTGAACAGCTGATGAAATGTCTACCCAGACTATTTGCATTGCCCCCGCTGCTGCTACTCTCTGTTTATTTTCTATGCATAGTCACTATGCATAGTCACCGATCCTTGACTTCGGCGATGTCATCAATAAAATAGCCTCCAACACTCTACTCAGCAAACTGGATCTAGTCTATCACAGTGCCATCCTTTTTGTGGGCCAGGTGTCTCCCAGGATAAATAGACCTCTTCCACATTCATGGAGGAGACTCTCTCCATGCAGACACCTTTGTAGATTGTGTTGTGGTTCTTGGTGGCCTTTTGTTTGTTTGCTTTGGCACCTTTCAACACCCTGCATTATCACATTAATGCATGCAAAACATTCACACTACTGATTACACACACCATTGTATATTTTCCTTCGTTGTATTAGTTAATAAATATATATTTTGTTACTCCTTATCTCCACGTTGTCTCCCTTTGTTACGGGCTTTGAGCCGGTTCGTAACAATAGCAGCACCCTCTCATAGCACACGCTCCAGCAGGTACATCTCACTGGTCACCTCCAAAGCCAATTCCTCTTTGGTCTCCTTTCCTTCCAGTTCTCTGCTGCCACTGACTGGAAGGAACTGCAAAAATCACTGAAGCTGGAGATTCCCATATCCCTCACTAGCTTTAAGAATCATCTGTCAGAGCGGCTCACAGATCACTGCACCTGTTCATAGCCCATCTGTATACAGCCCATCTACAGTATCTACCTCATTCCCATACTGTATTTATTTATTTAGCTTCTTTTGCACCACAGTATCTCTACTTGCACATCCATCTTTTGCACATCTACCATTCCAGTGTTTAATTACCATATTCGAATTACTTCGCCACCATGGCCTATTTAATAATAATAATTTAACCCATTTTAGAATAAGGCTGGAACGTAACAAAATGTTGAAAAAGTCAAATGGTTTGAATACTTTACGAATGCACTGTAAAATAAATATGTCAAATATGGACCTATGTACAGTGCCTTGCGAAAGTATTCGGCCCCCTTGAACTTTGCGACCTTTTGCCACATTTCAGGCTTCAAACATAAAGATATAAAACTGTATTTTTTTGTGAAGAATCAACAACAAGTGGGACACAATCATGAAGTGGAACGACATTTATTGGATATTTCAAACTTTTTTAACAAATCAAAAACTGAAAAATTGGGCGTGCAAAATTATACAGCCCCTTTACTTTCAGAGGAGCAAACTCTTTCCAGAAGTTCAGTGAGGATCTCTGAATGATCCAATGTTGACCTAAATGACTAATGATGATAAATACAATCCACCTGTGTGTAATCAAGTCTCCGTATAAATGCACCTGCACTGTGATAGTCTTAGAGGTCCGTTAAAAGTGCAGAGAGCATCATGAAGAACAAGGAACACACCAGGCAGGTCCGAGATACTGTTGTGAAGAAGTTTAAAGCCGGATTTGGATACAAAAAGAAAGGCTGGTAGCATTGTATATTTGACCTATGTGATATGTGTTGAGGGGAAAGACCATGCCTCAGGACGACCTGGCCTGATGATTCCTTGCTGTCCCCAGTCTACCTGTTCATGCTGATGCTCCAGTTTCAACTGTTCTGCCTGTGGCTATGGAAGCCTGACCTGCTCACTGGATGTGCTACCTTGTCCCAGACCTGCTGTTTTGGATTCTCTCTCTACAGCACCTGCTGTCTCTAACTCTGAATGATAGGCTATGAAAAGCCAACTGACATTTACTCCCGAGGTGCTGACCTGTTCCACCCTCTACAACCACTGTGATTATTATTATCTGACCCTGCTGGTCATCTATGAACATTTTAACATCTTGGTCATGTTCTGTTACAATCTCCACCCAGCACAGCCAGAAGACGACTGGCCACCCCTCAGAGCCTGTTGATTTGATTGATCTAAAAAGTTTTAACACACCAAAATATTTAGAGATTTTATTTTATGAATTGTACGTTAAGTCATTCATTCGATTGAAGATGGTACATGATCTTACAATGTAAAATGTACATCTATATTAGAATGTAAAATTGCAGAAAGTTGTTTTTGATTTCGAAGTTACAACTCTACACTAAGTGTAGAAAACATTAGAAACACCTTAATATTGAGTTGCACCCCCTTTTGCACTCAGAACAGCCTCAATTTGAAAGAGGAATGGACTTCACAAGCTGCTTCCACAGTTTTGGCAGTTTTGGCTTGATAATCCTTCTTTAACCTGTCTCCTCCCCTTCATCTACACTGATTGAAGAGGATTTAACAAGTGACATCAATAACGGAGCTTTCATAGCTTTTACCTGGATTCAACTAGTCAGCCTATGTCATGGAAAGCACATGTGTTATATACTCAGTGTACAAAGACAAAGAATGATAAGTATGTCTCAGAAGTGAGAGGTACTTCTGTAACTTCTGTAGATGTTCTTACCCTCTATATGTTTTCATGCATACAATTACTTTAGAAGGACCCCCCCATTGTCCAATTTTCCTCTGTGTTTCTTTACAACCCCTCAACTTCCCTGAGAATGTAGCTAAAGGTAACAATATTATGGTGAAAATGCATACAGTTGAAGTCGGAAGTTTATGTACACTTAGGTTGGAGTCATTAAAACTCCACAAATGTCTTGTTAACAAATTATAGTTTTGGCAAGTCGGTTAGGACATCTACTTTGTGCATGACACAAGTAATTTTTCCAACAAGTTTACAAACAGATTATTTCACTTATAATTCACTGTATCACAATTCCAGTGGGTCAGAAATTTACATACACTACGTTAAATGTGCCTTTAAACAGCTTGGAAAATTCAAGAAAAGGATGTCATGGCTTTAGAAGCTAATTGACATAATTTGAGTCAATTGGAGGTGTACCTGGGGATGTATTTCAAGGCCTACCTTCAAACTCAGTGCCTCTTTGCTTGACATCATGGGAAAATCAAAAGAAAACATCCAAAATTGTAGACCTCCGCAAGTCGGGTTCATCCTCGGGAGCAATTTCCAAATGCCTGGAGGTACCACGTTCATCTGTACAAACAATAGTACACAAGTATAAACACCATGGGACCACGCGGCCGCGATACAGCTCAGGAAGGAGACGCGCTCTGTCTCCTAGAGTTGAATGTACTTTGGTGCGAAAAGTGTAAATCAATCCCAGAACAACAGCAAAGGACCTTGTGAAGATGCTGGAGGAAACAGGTACGAAAGTATCTATATCCACAACAAAATGAGTCTTATATCAACATAACCTGAAACGCCTCTCAGCAAGGAAGAAGCCACTGCTGAAAAACCGCCATAAAAAAAGCCTGACTACGGTTTGCAACTGCACATGGGGACAAAGATCGTACTTTTTGGAGAAATGTCCTCTGGTCTGATGAAACAAAAATAGAACTGTTTGGCCATAATGACCATCGTTATGTTTGGAGGAAAAAGGGGAGGCTTGCAAGCCGAAGATCACCATCCCAACCGTGAAGCACCAGGGTGGCAGCATCATGTTATGGGGGTGCTTTGCAGCAGGAGGGACTAGTGCACTTCACAAAATATATGGAAAATTAAGTGGATATATTGAAGCAACATCTCAAGACATCAGTCAGGAAGTTAAAGCTTGGTCGCAAATGGGTCTTCCAAATGTACAATGACACCAAGCATACTTCCAAAGTTGTGGCAAAATGGCTTAACAAGGTATTGGAGTGGCCATCACAAAGCCCTGACCTCAATCCTATAGAACATTTGTGAGTAGAACTGAAAAACCGTGTGTGAGCAAGGAGGCCTACAAACCTGACTCATTTACACCAGCTCTGTCAGGAGGATTTGGCCAAAATTCATCCAACTTATTGTGGGAAGCTTGTGGAAGGCTACCTAAAGCGTTTGACCCCAGTTAAACAATTTGAAGGCAATGCTACCAAATACTAATTGAGTGTATGTAAACTTCTGACCCACTGGGAATGTGATGAAAGAAATAAAAGCTGAAATAAATCATTCTCTCTACAATTATTCTGACATTTCACATTCTTCAAATAAATTGGTGATCCTAACTGACCTAAGACAAGGAATTTTTACTAGGATTAAATGTCAGGAATTGTGAAAAACTGAGTTTAAATGTATTTGGCTAAGGTGAATGTAAACTTCCGACTTCAACTGTATTTCTCTCTCTCCCCTGTTACCTTGGTAAGGGGACAACAATGACAGGTAGCAGTCACCCATGCAGGCAGAAATCCATAGCCTTCGCTTGAGAAATGCTGGAGAAAACTTGCTTTAATTAAAAGTTTGATACTAAGAAATCACATTATTATTATTTATTTTTATTTAGTTGTTTTTGAAGTCTTTTTGAAATTAGGTGAAGAATGCTGAAGGGAGGGAGTACATAAATATTGATTACAGAGTAAGCCTACCAAATATTCAGTATCCCTATCAAATTGCTTAATGAACAAATGGTATGGATTTTTTTTATTCTATTGTACATCTTTGCTTGGAACCATGGTTACCACAAACACAGACTGTGGATTTAATCAAACACTCATTAATTAAACATATATTCTGCCCTCAAATCAATGGTTGAATGTGTTGAAGAATAATATTTTGGGTGACACTACCTAACCCCCTAACACACCACACACATGACAGGCTTTGAGCAGCAGAAGATCAGCCACAGAGCATTGACTTGAAGCAGTTTAGAGGGTTAGGTGCCTTGCTGAAGCCTACAACAGCAGTAGGTGAACCCTGAGATATTGATTTTTCAGACTTTCAATCGTGCAGTTGATGAGTTTACCTAGTGTCACTGTCATCCAATACAAACAAACACTGTGCAGAGGACATATGTCTGTATTATAAAATCCCACTGACTGGCATGAGAAATAAGGATATGTTTTCACCTCTCTTTGCCCTCTCGTTTTCTCATTTTTCTCCTTGTCGCCATTCAACTATTTATTAAAGTGGTTGGAGAATGTACAAACAGAACATCATTATCAGATTTCAAACAAGCTTTTGACAAATTAGAATGCAATTTATTTTCAGCTGGCTAGAAACTCATTTTGATGCTCTAAACAAGAGCAATACTAATCAGAGGGAGATAGATTGGCTTTTCAGACTCCTATTCATCGGGCTAAATCTTTGAAATATGTCTCAGCTACAAAGTGATCAGCCGAAGATGAGAACGACACCTTTTAAATCAGTTGTAAAGGATTGCTGGCACAAAAGATCAAAGATGGACATTTCTCAAGCGTATACCGAGTGTATATCTCTTTTCAGGATCTTTAATAGAGAAATAGTTTTATACAGTTCTTGCACAACAAACACGATAGAGAGAGATTTTTTTTTTGTGTGTGCTAAGCAGCTCAATAATTTGTCATACTGGGAAACAGTCTCATTCATAATTGCCTTGCTATATTTTACATCCATATCTAGAAATGATTGAAACCCAATGCCTACTTTCAATGACAGCTAATTTCAAATAATTATATTCCCTGTAGTCGTCCATAATTTCTATCATTGCCTTTTAATTAAACTAAGAGGGGATTGGTGTCGTGAATTCTGACTTTTTCTCATTTAAAACAAGAGGAAAATCACTCTTCAAGTGAAAATGATGTGTGAATATTACTTTTTGGGGGGCTTTTTAATAGTGATTTCCTACTGTACAACAATAATCAGTGCAGCTTACAACTGCTTAGAATTTTCTAATTCCACACCTCAATGGAAATATATAATGTAGTCAGTCTCCTAGCAAATTGAAATCACACACTGACACTACAAGACTGTGCATGGATATTGATTTCATTATCTTGTTCTTCAACTTTGCAGTGACAACTGGGGTGTAATTTCTGTATTTTATTAATTATACCCCTTGATTCCATGTCATGGCAAACATTTTTCTAAAATACAAACGCGCTCCAATGTTAATTCCCTTGGGAGAGGAACCAGCTCATCATATCCTCTCTCAATAATAACGTGGGTTATTGCTAGCCGGGTCCCAGATCCCAGAACCCGGTTAGGTTATCATTCTAATGGCACCTCAGCCCTTTCTATCCTCTTTCTCTTCCCTTTGGCTGTAGTCCTCTGCTGTTTTCCTCTCTACTCATCAAACACATTGATTCCTGTCATGAGTGATTAGTTATATCAGGTTATTTGAAGGTCATGGTGATTCAAACTGGATTAGCAAACTGGATTAGCATGATTTCCTGGGCTTGTCTCCTTTCCCTGCTGTGGGCAGTATTGACTTACTCCAACTCAATCAATCTGTACAAGCAGCTAGCAGAGACTATAGATGATGGGAACAGCTTGGTGACTCAGAAAAGCTGATAGCACATTGAAGAAAACTCACTAAAACACCTGATATCATATGATGTAATATATGAGGTTGTGGATTGCTAGGGGAAGTTGATGCAACTAGAGGTAGTTCTCTGTGCACTGATGACAAAGAACAATACTGTATTGTTCATCATTATGTGCTTGACACTGAAAAAAAATGTAGCTAACATTTCCAGGGGTAGAACATAACAGCTAGCCTGACATAGAGACCCCTTGAACAGTGCAGCCTTCCAGGAGGACTATTTGTATTTATTAATGAAACCTATTAGCTGCTCCCAAAACAGAAGCTACTCTAATTGCGGTCCAGCAAAATTAAGGCAGTTTATACAAATGTTAAAATATTACAATACATTCACAGATTTCACAACACACTGTGTGCCCTCAGGCCCCTACTCCACCACTACCACATATCTACAGTACTAAATCCACGTGTATGTATAGTGCATATGTTATCGTGTGTGTGTGTGCCAATGTTGTGTTGCTTCACAAGGTGTTTTTTTTATCTGTTTTTAAATCTAATTTTACTTCTTGCATCAGTTACTTGATGCGGAATAGAGTTCCATGTAGTCATGGCTCTATGTAGTACTGTGTCCCTCACATAGTCTGTTCTGGACTTGGGGACTGTGAAGAGACCTCTTGTGGCATGTCTTGTGGAGTATGCATGGGTGTCCGAGCTGTGTGCCAGTAGTAGACAGACAGCTCGGTGCATTCAACATGTCAATACCGCTCATAAATAAAAGTAGTGATGAAGTCAATATCTCCTCCACTTTCAGCCAGGAGATTGACATGCACATTATTAATATTAGCTCTGTGTCTACATCCAAGGGCCAGCCGTGCTCCCCTGTTCTGAGCCAATTGCAATTTTCCTAAGTCCTTTTTTGTGGCACCTGACCACACGACTGAACAGTTGTTAAGGTGGGACAAAACTAGGGCCTGTAGGAGCTGCCTTGTTGATAGTGTTGTTAAGAAGGCAGAGCATCGCTTCTCCCCATCTTAGCTACTACTGTATCAATATGTTTTGACCAAGACAGTTTACAATCTAGGGTTACTCCAAGCAGTTTAGTCATCTCAACCTGCTCAATTTCCACTTTATTTATTAAAAGATTCTGCTGGGGTTTAGGGTTTAGTGAGTGTTTTGTTCCAAATACAATGCGTTTAGCTTTAGAAATATTTAGGGCTAACTTATTCCTTGCCACCCACTCTGAAACTAACTGCAGTTCTTTGTTGAGTGTTGCAGTCATTTCAGTCGCTGTAGGAGCTGACGTGTATTGTGTTGAGTCATCCGCATACATAGACACTCTGGCTTTACTCAAAGTCAGTGGCATGTCGTTAGTAAAAAAAAAGAAAAAAGCAAGGGGCCTAATCAGCTATCCTGGGGAATTCCTGATTCTAACTGGATTATATTTGAGAGGCTTCCATTAAAGAACACCCTCTGTGTTCTGTTAGACAAGTAACTCTTTATCCACATTATAGCAGGGAGTGTGAAGCCATAACACATACATTTTTCCAGCAGCAGACTATGATCGATAATGTCAAAAGCTGCACTGAAGTCTAACAAGGCAACCCCACAATCATTTTATCATCAATTTCTCTAGGCCAATCATCAGTCAGGCCTATCAGCCTAATATTACATTACATGCTAGTAACCTCTTTAATGGCTAAGGTTGAACGCTAGCAACCGGAGAGAGAAGATCCATGAACAGGGGAGGGATTATCAAAGGAGTGATAGGAGATTCTGAGATTGTCACACGTGATGGGAGAGGCTGAGAGTCCTTGAGCGCTGAGGCTTGGTTAAAGGTGAACCTAATCTCTCTCTCTCTCTCTCTCACACACACACACACACACACACACACACACACACACACACACACACACACACACACACACACACACACACACACACACACACACACACACACACACACACACACACACACACACACACACACACACACACACACACACACACACACACACACACACACACTCTTCCTGACTCTCTCTCTCTCTTTCGCTCTTTCGGGTGCCCTGTCTCTATATCTTTCTCTTTCTGCCTCTCACGGTCTATCCAGCGGCGGTATGACCCAAGTTGATCAGTATTCCTTGACTGATTTATCTGTAATGCAAATGGCATTGTCGAATATACAGTAGTGTATATATACAGCAACAAACAACAACAAATATAGTCTGCATAAGTATGACCTTCTTTGTGTCTTCCCCTCCTGTAGATTTATCTCACCTGGGATTGCATGGTTCATAAAGAAACAATAAACAATTTCCTAGCTAAATTGCCATGGTGATGAGTCGTCAAGGAGATGGTGTCTGAGCGCGGTGATGACACAGATTCAGATGGGCCCGGTTACTGGAGGAGAATAGAGAGCAGCTCAGGGTACAGAAGTGGCTCCCCATCCTGCCCCCAATTTGCTACTCTGTACAGACCCAATTTTAAGTTTGAGTCTGTATTGTGTTTGCTCTCTGGCTCTCTCTGTTTCTCTCTATCTTTCTTCCACTCTCTCTTTCTGACGCAATGTCATTGAGATTCATAAAGCACAACAACGCTAACCTCATCCAACTGTTGTGACTGATTTCCATGTTGCAGGCATGACATTATCAAGGTGAAACTGTGCCTCAGTGATTAATGAACAGAGAGACTTGTAGACACGGAGGAGGAGAGGACGAGACTGGGTTGTTCATTTACTGCATATATTGGTCACACTGCTGAGAGAAACTCTTAACCCTCACCCTTTTGAAGACTCATTAAATAACAGTACCAACATCTCTTACTTACTGCACTTAGAGAGAGAGAGAGAGAGATTTGGTTGCGTCCCCCCCACTTAGCAAGCAAATGCAGCTAGCTAGTTTCAGGTATTCATTCAGGTATTCATTCCGCCGATTCTGTTGAAAAAAGTTTCTTAAGTGGAAGGAAACGGAACGAAACGGGGATAAACATACCTGAATTAGCAAATGCTGGACTAATGATTACACCCTACAGTAGATCAACTAGAGGCAACCGTGTGCAAGGCGGTACTGAATGTGTCACTGTCTGTCACCTTGATTACTTAGAATTCTCTGAACTCGTTGTACATTTTCATTCATAGGCTAGACTGTAGAAAACTGATGATGGGTATAGGGAAAAATTGAGAATCATGTAGTAGCCTAAACCTATCGATGTTACATTGAGCTGGGTGAATGTCATCCAATATGCTGTAATAGAAATAAGACCATGCTCATAAATAAAAATTTAAAAACGTCACCAACCCCCACTGTTATGGACCCTGGTCAAAAGTAGTGCACTATAAAGCGAATACAGTGCCATTTGGGACACACACAGAGTTATTTCTTTCAGGTGAAATGGGGACACTAGCTGTAGAATGAGGACAGGAAAGGGACATAGTCTGAGACAGTTTGCTAATAACTGCCTCTTTTTTTCTTGAAAAGACTACATTTGATGATATTTTACATTGCATGGGATATAAAGTCCTTGAGCGCTATAATATTGGCATACTGTCATGATGTTTTATGACAAATCCTTGCAAAAGGGACAATATCCTACATAATTGGTACTTTGGTATATTATAACTTTGACATAAGTAGTTATAGTACCATGTTATGCACATTGATTTGTAATGCAACACAGTTTCAGCATATTTGTCGCTGAGCTAAAACTGAAAAGGTACTTTGCTTTGCCATGCATCTTTATCCCTGAGTTCCTTTAAATTAGGACTTTGCTGTGACATATCTGTGCCATGTCTCAGAAGTATCAAGATATTTTTTTAAGCAGAATTTATTCCTCAGTTTTCAGTGAAAGGGAAGCAGTACTTTTGGCTGTACAACTGAGTGTCTGACTGGTGACAGATGATATATTAAGTTATATTCTAAGCATCAAAGTGTAAATGAAAGTGATAGCTTTTCTCTGCTTCAGGGGGAGCAACAACTGCTCAGCCACAAAATGGTAGGCCACACAAGCACACAGAATGGGACCGCTGAAGTGCGTAGTGTGTAGAAATCGCCTGTCCTGAGATGCAACACTCACTACTGAGTTCCAAACTGCCTCTGGAAGAAACAAACTGTTCATCGGAAGATCGCAATGCCAAGCTTCGGCTGGAGTGTTGTAAAGTTCGCTGCCATTGGACTCTGGATCAGTGGAAACACGTTCTCTGGAGTGATGAATCATGCTTCACCATTTGGCACTCCGACAGACAAATCTGGGTTTGGCGGATGCCATGAGAACTTTATCTGCCCCAATGCATAATGCCAACTGTAAAGTTTGGTGGAAGAGGAATAATGGTCTGGGGCTGTTTTTCATGGTTTGGCTCCTTAGTTCCAATAAAGGGAAATATTCATGCTAAAGCATACTCACTAGACTACAGCCCTAGGTTCAAACCATAAGGACTGTGCCCCAAATAGCACCCTATTACCTATACAGTGCACTACTTCTGACCTAAGACCCATAGGCCCTGGTCAAAAGTAGTGCACTACATAGGGAATAGGGTGCTATTTGGGATGCAAGTCAAGCAGAACGGTCAGTGTGGAGAGGAGAGGTAAGAGACAGAATTAATGACTCAATTTGTCTGATTGAAATACAATAAATGGCTGTCTGCCATCTTCTGAAATATTTTATAGTTGTGAGCTTGTGCTAGGCAATTTAAAAAGACTCATTATTGTGATGTTAACCGTACAGAGAGAACCCCATGGTCCCGTTTTCAGATTTAATGAGGTAAGGGGCATGGTCGGAGACAAAGAAATCGCTTTCTCTTTTCAGGTTCTTTGATGAGTTCAACCAAGGTGATCGTAGAAAGCACAGAAACAAGATAATTAATGACACAGTTTAATTGCCCTTTATCGTTCATTGAGACATCTATATCTTCCGTGTACAAAATGAAAAATGGAGCCGCAGACAAATGGAGAGTTTAGCAGACCAGAGAGGTGCATGTCTGTCTACCTAATAGGTTAAAGATAACTGAAAGGCTTGGTGTTGAGAAGGGTTTGGTGCACAGACAGTCAAGTTATCAGTGACAGTCAGATGATGATCGCTGTCAGACCAAAGCCAGCGCGCACACACACATGGCGTTGGATAATTTCAAGTGCCGTCAGTCACACGGGGCTACTGTCACAGGCGGGTTATGTTTTCAGTTCACACCGTGTCCCTGACACACTTTAGTGAGGCTATAATGGAACATTCAGAGGTAAGACATCCATTGATCAGGCAGCTGGAATTCTGGCGCTCACCTGAATGTTCTAGAAAGATGTTTCCTCTCTAAATCCCTCTATCCATTCAACAGCCTTCCGAGGACACTCACCACCCCTCCCCCTCTCTCTCTCTCCTACTCTCTCCCACTCCTTCGCTTTGTCTCGCTCCCTCTCTCTCTCAAAACAGCACAAAGTGTCTCCCTCCACCTCCGGGGGTGTGGAATAGCTGCTTGTCTTGTCATGGTGTGAGTTGTTTTAGAAGTAGAAGGAGACGAGGTGAATTCAAGATGATGATTGCTGATGTCCGAGGTGTGTGAAATAAACATCATTATCCAATGTAATTGATCGACTACGTCAACAAAACAAAATGTTAACACTCAACTTTAATAAGGTTTAGCTAAGAGGTAGCTATGTGCTAATACTGGTTCACTTGATAATGGCAAGCCTTCACTCCATAAGCTGTTGCTTATGGAGTGACGACAGCATGATACAAAATAAGATGGCAAGCCTTTAGGTCATAGATAATGTATTGGGGTATATTGGTGCATATCCATCCATTCACCACTAACATACACTTAACAAAAATATAAACGCAACATGCAAAGTGTTGGACCTATGTCATGAGCTAAAATAAAATATCCTAGAAATGTTCCATACGCACAAAAAGCTCATTTCTCTTTAAATTGTGAGCAGAAATTTGTTTTACATCCCTGTTAGTAAGCATTTTTTCTTTGCCAAGATTATATATATATGTTTTTTTATTTCACCTTGATTTAACCAGTTAAGCTAGTCATTTACAACTGTGACCTGGCCAAGATAAAGCAAAGCAGTGCGACACAAACAACACAGAGTTACACTTGGAATAAACAAGCGTACAGTCAATAACACAATAGAAAAAAAGAAAGTCTATGTACAGTGTGTGTAAATGGCGTGAGGAGGCAATAAATAGGTCAACGTAGCGAAGTAATTACAATTTAGCAGATTAACATTGGAGTGATAAATGAGCAGATGATGATGTGCAAAGTAATGATACTGGTGTGCAAAAGAGCAGAAAAGTAAATCAAAATGGGAATAGGGATGAGGTAGGTAGATTGGGTGGGCTATTTACAGACGGGCTATGTACAGCTGCTCAGATAGCTGATGTTTAAGGTTAGTGAGGGGAATGTAAGTCTCCAGCTTCAGCGATTTTTGCAATTCGTTCCAGTCACTGGCAGCAGAGAACTGGAAGGAAAGGCGGCCAAAGGAGGTACTGGCTTCGGGGACGACCAGTAAAATATACTGTACCTGCTGGAGCGCGTGCTACGGGTGGGTGTTGTTATCGTGACCAGTGAGCTGAGGTAAGGCGGAGCTTTACCTAGCATAGACTTATATATGACCTGGAGCCAGTGGGTCTGGAGACAAATATGTAGCGAGGGCCAGTCGACTAGAGCATACAGGTCGCAGTGGTGGGTGGTATAAGGGGCTTTGGTAACAAAACGGATGGCACTGTGATAGATTGCATCCAGTTTGCTCGGTAGAGTATTGGAAGCTATTTTGTAGATGACATCGCCAAAGTCGAGGATCGGTAGGATAGTCAGTTTGATGGCGTGTTGCGAAATAGGAAGCCGATTCTAGATTTGATTTTAGAAACTTAATGTGAGTCTGGAAGGAGAGTTTACAGTCCAGCCAGACACCTAGGTATTTGTAGTTGTCCACATATCCTAGGTCAGAACCGGACAGAGTAGTGATGCTGGTTGGGCGGGCAACAAACGGGGATGCAGGCAATGATCGCTGAGATCCTGACTGAAAACAGCAGAGGTGTATTTAGAGGGCAAGTTGGTCAGGATAATATCTATGAGGGAGCCCATGGTTCTGGTGGAATAGATTCAGGGCATAATGTGCAGACAGGGGTATGGTGGGGTGAGTGATGATCATTTATTTAACCTTTGTTTAACTACATTTGCAATGATAAGGCACATTGACATTTGAGAGAGACATAAAGCGAGGCATAAAGCAATCACAGGTGTTGATTGGGAGAGCTAGCTAAGACAACAACAGGTAAGACAACAACAGCTAATCAGCTAAGACAACAGGTAAAATGGCGATGAATGGGCAGAGAGGGTCGGTTAACTACACATAGGGGCTGAGTTTGGGGCTGCTGGCCCAGACGGAATACCAAGCCACGTCCTCAGAGCATGCGCAGACCAGCTGGCTGGTGTGTTTACAGACATATTCAATCATTCTCTATCCCAGTCTGCTGTCCCCACATGCTTCAAGATGGCCTCCAAATAGCTAGTAGCTAATTAGCTGGTTAGCTTATGATGGGCTTCTGATAGAAGCTAAAAAAAATTGCGGATCCGTGTCACATTGAGTGAGGCGGGTTACCGGAAGGTATATTTAATTTAAAAATGGAAAAGAGATTATAAAATGAATTGAAATATATACAAAAACTAAACAAGAGGACGACAAACCACGTCTGCACTGCTAAAGGTGTGGTATATCAAGAAGATGATTAAACAGCATGATCCTTACACAGGTGCACCTTGTGCTGGGGACAATAAAAGGCCACTCTAAAATGTGCAGTTTTGTCATACAAAACAATGTCACAGATGTATCCTGTTTTGAGGGAGCGTGCAATTGGCATGTGAACTGCAGCAATGTCCACCAGAGCTGTTGCCAGAGAATTGAATGTTAATTACTCTACCACAAACCCCCTCCAACGTCGTTTTAGAGAATTTGGCATTACGTCCAACCGGCCTCACAACTGCAGACCATGTGCAACCAGGCCAGCCCAGGACCTCCACATGGGAGGGTTATGGTATGGGCAGGCATAAAGCTACGGACAACGAACACAATTGCATTTTATCGATGGCAATTTCGATGCATATAGACACCCTAATGAGATCATGAGGACCATTGTCGTGCCATTCATCCGCTGCCATCACCTCTTGCTTCAGCATGATTATGCCCGGCCCCATGTCAACGTGTACAACAGTGTGTTCAAGTTCCCGCCAACATCCAGCAACTTCACACAGCCACTGAACAGGAGTGGAACAACATTCCACAGGCCACAATCAACAGCCCGAGCAACTCTACGTGAAGGAGATGTGTCGTGCTGCATGAGTCAAATGTTGGTCACACCAAATACTGACTGGTTTTCTGATCCACGCCCCTACCTTTAAAAAAAAAGTTATCTGTGACCAACAGATGCATATCTGTATTCCCAGTCATGTGTAATCCATATATTAGGGCCTAATGAATTTATTTCAATTGACTGATTTCCTTACATGAACAGTAAGTTCAGGACTGGGTATAAAAGTTGTGTGTTGATTTTAAACTCCTTATTCCACTGTGCCTGCCTTGTTTTAAAGTTCAAGCTTGTTTTAAAGCTCACTGCCACCTTTAGCTTACCTTGGCCTTTAAACACTGTGTTTGTGTCCCAAAAGGTACCCTATTCCCTATATAGTGCACTACTTTTGACCAAGGCTCTGCACAAAAGTAGTGCACTATGTAGGGTGCCATTTGGGATACATACCAAGTAAGATAAACTAATCTCCAAACTCCCCATGCCATTCTAACACATCTCTTTATATGAATTGTGATCAGCAGCTATTACTTGTATAAGGCTGGTCGGGTGAGTCGTCGATGACGACGACAGCCAATGAATAGGAGATGAGACAGTCCTAATGGACATCATCACCACATCATGACAAACCAATCTGGAGGGGTGAGTGCCCTCAGAAGTCTAAGAGAGATGGAAAAAAAGGGAGAGAAAGGCAGGGTGAGGGCAGGTAGCCCAGCGGTTAAAGATTGATGGGCCAGTAACCGAAAGGTTGCTGGTTTGAATCCCTGAGCTGACTAGGTGAAAATTCTGTTGATGTGCCCTTGAGCAAGGCCTCCTGTAAGTTGCTCTGGATAACAGTGTCTGTTAAAGGACTAAAATGTAAATTGAGAGAGATGGAGGGATGAGTGCCCTTGTATGGTTGTTGAATAGGGTTAGAGGTATAGAGAGCTTTGTAATACCAATGATGTGTTCTCTGCTCATCCCTTTCTCTCTATAATTGCAATAAAAACCTGAAGCACAGAGTTCATCTTTGGTGTTCAATCAATGTCTTATTTCTTTCGCTGTTGAAGCGAAGAGCGCCCAGCCCCCTTTGCCATCAAAAGTAATTTGGGGGGATAATTTAGTGGAATTGTATGGAGCTGGCAGGATGAGATTTTTGAGCTGACTAAATTATTCCATTGTGGTTTGGAGATGGCAGGTTCCCACCTGCGAGTTGGGAGATTTCAGATTGATTTCTTTGCTTCTTTTTTAATCGTGGGATAAGGGCATGTCAGATATTGTCTATAAATTCATGGGGAGAAAGATTTCAATGCAAATTTTTAAAAATAAAGTGAAGAATATCATAATAAACCATTCTCAATATGATGACTATGACGACTCAAGTCTGCCAAAGTAAAGCCCTGACTTTTTTTCAGATATGAAATTGCAAAACAACAAATGAAAATATTTATTTTGTTTTAAGAATCCCTTGAAAAACAGAGAGAGAGAAGGAGAGAAAGACAGAGCGATGCAAATGGGTATGCTGAGGATGGGGAGAAGGAATGCCATTTCAGAACACGCTTTTTCGGGGTTCTGTAGAAGTAAGATTGAGGCCTAAACAATATGTCAGTCAGTCTGTCAACAACTGTACAGATGGTGTTCACGACAAAAAATTCTGTCATAGTTTAGTCGTTGGGGAGAAAGGATTTTCCCTCATGTCTTTCCCGACAGAAACAAAAACACATTTTCAGTTTGAAGTGTCTGTGAGGTGTGACAAACAATTACTGGATGCTGAGAGGGATGAGAGACTGGTAGAGTCTTGCTCTGCCTGTCTAGGGATATCCTCAAGGTGTTTTTCCTCTCTCCCATTTGTATTCCCCCCTCCTTCCATCACATCCTCCATCCTCCAAGATTTTCTTCCCAGTGATTGTACAGTACAGCTCTGCCTGGAGGCTACGTATAGGTTACTATCAATCAATGTCACAATAAGGTGCAGAACTTTCAATTTGCCTTCTTGGGGGCAAGGAGACCTGCTACTCTGCTAAAATCATTGACAAATGCTGTTCTCAAGGGATTCTCAGATAAAATGTTACAATTATGTGGATGTAGTATGATCACCTCTTGAAGAGCACATCAGAATTTCTAGTAATTTCCGATTATTCCATGCAAAACAATGGTGTACATTTAGCTCTGTAATCTACTTCTACAGAAAGTAACTGTATGCTTCCTCTGATCAGTGAACATCATGTCATTTCAGATAGGCTACGTAAGGGTAGCATATCCATTTGGCATGTAGCTTAGCAAACAACTTGTGTAATTTAGCTTCCTTCATCAGAGCGGGTTTTTGTAAAGAGCTTGATATCATCAAGTAGCCTATATTTTGTTTCTAAAAGCCCCGTTGGGTCTAAGGACCCGGGGTTGGGTTTCTACTAAGCTACCATATGGAATTGTTTGAAGATGGTCACGCTCTGGCCATAGAGAGGATTTTATTCTCCATTTTGGTTAGGCCAGGGTGTGACTAGGGTGGGCATTCTATGATCTTTTTTCTATGTTTTTGTATTTCTTTGTTTTTAGCCGGGTATGGTTCTCAATCAGGGACAGCTGTCTATCGTTGTCTCTGATTGGGAACCGTACTTAGGTAGCTCTTGCCCACATGGGTTTTGTGGGTAGTTGTTTTCTGTATTGTTAGCTTCCTTACAGAACTGTTCGTTTTCCTCTTTGTTGTTTTTGTTCTGATTTTAATAAAATATCATGAACACGTCTCACGCTGCGCCTTGGTCCAGTCAGTCACAGGAAGAGGATCATTACAATACCAATGTTCATTTAGATACTTGATTTAGAATTTAGGACCCCTGTAAGTATGATTTTTTTATGAAAAATGTAATTTGGCCTTGCTGCTATTAGCCCATAGAAACATGTTGAATAACATTTTCATACATGACAAAACAGACAGTGAAAAAAACTATTCAAAATCAAGTTTGTTTGGAAGTTTCTGTCCTATATCTGAGAGAAATAAGAAAGCTCAGGAATTTGTATTTATTTTTACCCATATTTAACGAAAAAATTGGGGCACTAAAGGACTTTCATTTATTCTTCCATTAATTTGTTGCACTGGTACCGGGCTACCTTCAGATGAGGTTTGTGAGACTTGAGAACAAAACAATCGACATGTACGTGTTCGTGAGAGTCTCACCTGTCAATGATGGGGTCATGAGTGTATAAAGCCCAAACTGTTCTACAGACAAAAGTGGGCAGATTTGCGGTACCACCCTCAGATGAGTCCCGTGATGCTTGTGGGGTAGTAGAGCGAAACGTAGATCACTATTGTGTTCGTGAGAGTCTCGTCTTTCCTTAGAGGGGTCATATTAGTTTTCATGAGAATACCAATTTTCAGGATGTCTCCTGGTCTGACAAACACCGCTGTAGCTCTGCCACCTTCCACAGCAGATGCGGAAGGCCGACATCGGTGGACACTGTGGATTTAGTTGCAGCCCATGCATACAAAAATATATGTATTTCTCTAGCTTTAACAGATGGATTTTGATGGAGATTTATTACGTTTTTGCGGGGCGCAGACATCAACTCTAGGGGACACTCGGTCTGTCTAACTACTGGCATCATTACTATATGCATAGCTGGCAAGCGAATTAAACTATATTTAGAGATTTTCCACTGAAAGCTAGATGTTAGATAGCCAAATTGACTGTATCTGTCATTAGCTAGCTAGCCAATTTTGAAGTGGTCCATCAATAAATGTCTGTATAAGCTGCATTCTAGCAGAAATCGTGATTAAAGAGTCTTAAAATCAATGTTGAAAATGTTGATCAGGCCTACCATTGTTGTGTCTTAATAATGGTGTTGGAGTTGTGCTTGGCCACCACGCAGTCGTGGGTGAACAGAGAATACAGGAGGGGACTGAGCATGCACCCTTAAGTGGCCCTTGTGTTGAGGATCAGCGTGGCAGATGTGTTGTTGCCTAGGGTTAGGGTTAGGGTGGTGAGGGTAGGTAGCAACACATCTGCCACGCTGATCCTCAACACTGGAGCTCCCCAGGGTTGCGTGCTCAGTCCCCTCCTGTTCTCCCTGTTCTCCCACGACTGCATGGCCAGGCATGACTCCAACACCATCATTAAGTTTGCAGATGACACAACAGCCTGATCACCGACAACGACGAGACAGCCTATAGGGAGGAGGTCAGAGGCCTGGCCGGGTGGTACCACAATAGCAACTTATCCCTCAATGTTATCAAGACTAAGGAGATGATTGTGGGCTACAGGAAAAGCGGGACTGAGCACGCCCCCATTCTCATCAACGGGGCTGTAGTGGAGAAGGTTGAGAGCTTCAAGTTCCTTGGTGTCCACATCATCAACAAACTAGAATTGTCCAAACACACCAAGACAGTCATGAAGAGGGCACGATAAAGCCTATTCTCTCTCAGGAAATTAAAAAGATTTGGCATGAGTCCTCAGATCCTCAGAAGGTTCTACAGCTGCAACCTCGAGAGCATCCTGACTGGTTGTATCACTGCCTGGTATGGCAGTTGCTCGGCCTCTGACAACAAGACACTACAGAGGGTAGTGCGTACGGCCCAGTACATCACTGGGCTTAAACTGACTGCCATCCAGGACCTCTACACCAGGCGGTGTCAGAGGAAGGCCCTAAAAATTGTCAATGACCCCAGCCACCCCAGTCATAGACTGTTCTCTCTACTACCAAATTGCAAGCTGTACCAGAGTGCCAAGTCTAGGACATAAAGGCTTCTCAACAGTTTTTACCCCAAGCCATTAGGACTCCTGAACAGTTAATCAAATGGCTACCTGGTCTATTTGCTTTGTGTGCCCCCCCAACCCTTCTTTTTACGTTGCTGCTACTCTGTTTATCATATGTGCATAGTCACTTTAACTACACATTCATGTACATACTACCTCAATTGGGCCGACCAACCAGTGCTCACGCACGTTGGCTAACCGGGTATATCTGCATTGTGTCCTGCCACCCGCCACCCACCACCCGCCAACCCCTCTTTTACGCTACTGCTACTCTCCGTTCATCATATATGCAAAGTCACTTTAACCATATCTACATGTACAGTACATACTACTTCAATCAGCCTGACTAACCGGTGTCTGTATGTAGCCTCACTACTTTTATTACCTCGCTACTGTATATAGCCTGTCTTTTTACTGTTGTTTTATTTCTTAACTTACCTATTGTTCACCTAATACCTTTTTTGCACTATTGTTTAGAGCCTGTAAGTAAGTATTTCAATGTAAGGTGAAACATGTTGTATTTGGCGCAAGTGACAAACTCTTATTTGATTTGGTGGTGCCAGCATCGGTTTCTGGTGGTAAATAGGCAGCTACAAATAATATAGATGAAAACTCTCTTTGTAGATAGTGTGGTCAACAGCTTATCATGAGATACCTTACCTCAGGCGACCAATACCTCAAGACTTCTTTAGTATATAGTGCACCAGCAGCATACCACCCTGCATCCCACTGCTGGCTTGGTTCTGAAGCTAATCAGGCTTGGTCTTGGTCAGTCCCTGGATGGGAGGACAGATGCTGCTTGAAGTGGTGTTGGAGGGCCAGAAGGAGACACTATTTCCTCTGGTCTATAAAAATATCCCAATTCCCCTTGACATCGTGCACTAGCTGTTATTGACAAATAGACACTCACCCCCACCCCTCGTCTTACCAGACGTAGCTGCTCTGTCCTGCCGATGCACAGAAAACTCAGCCAGCTCTATATTACTCATGTTGTCGTTCAGCCACAACTCGTGAAACATAAGATATTACAGTTTTTAATGGCCCGTTGGTAGTATAGTCTTGAACGTAGATCATCCAGTTTATTTTCCAGTGATTGCACTTTGGCCAATAGTACGGATGGTAGAGGTTGTTTACCCACTCACCAACTAATTCTCACTAGGCACCCCAACATCTGCCGCCTGTATTTCCGTCTTTTCTTCACACGAATGACGGTGATTTGGGCCTGGTCTCGGGGAAGCAGTATATCCTTCCCGTCAGACTCATGAAATTAAAAATCTTTGTCCAGTTCGAGGTGAGTAATCACTGTTCTGATGTCCAGAAGCTCTGTTTGGTCACAAGAGATGGTAGCAGCAACATTATGTACAAAATAAGTTACAAACAATGCGAATTAACAAACAAATTAGCACAGTTGGTTAGGAGCCCGTAAAACGACACCTATCCCCTCCGGCGCCATTGAACTGTGTACAAGGTCAAATGCGTCTTTCTGCTACTTGACAAAGAGTCCACAATGGATGGAATTATGTACCTAAACTACAGATACAGGTAAAGTACACTCATACCACTCAAATATCAAATTAAACGGTGGCCAATATTGAGAGAAATAGCGTAATAACTGTTTCTGCATTGTAATGCATTGGAGAGGGCTGTGCTTGCCTCCCAGCTGGGAATGGAATGTTTTAATATTATGTTTTGATTAGTAGGACCAACATGTTGTCCTGCAGGCAGTCAGTATCACAGTGGAGAGAGAGGGTGATTAGGAGGCAGCATGCAGCTATGCCTGTTGCTACAATGACATCTACCGCCAGCCTCTAATAATTAGTCCAGACGATATCCTCTGTCATGTCACCGAATGCCACTCTATTGTCAATATAGTGCACTATTTTTGTACACTATCCTACGGCTCTCCTCAGAATCAGTGTACTATAAAGGGAATAGGGTGCCATTTTGGATGAAACCCAAACTTCTCGGTCAGTACACATTGATTATGTGAACTTGATGCACAACTGAGGTCAGCACAGAACAAATGCACTGGGTTTTATAAGTATTGATGTAATTTTAGAAGCCATTTCAGAAGGTCATACTTTTAACTTGTTTTGTTTTCTAATTTTCTTTGAGTTCTAGATCCATTTGAGTTTGAAGCTCTCTCCAGGATGGTTTCATCTGACCAGAATGTATGCAAAGTTTTAAGACTCATGTATACTAAAATGAGAGAGATAGAGATAGACAGAAGGGGGTGAAACAAACCCACATGCACACACCCAAACATGTATGCACACACATGCATGCGCACACACACGTCTGTGATTGCTGTATAATTTTACAGTATCAAGAAAATCCTGAAATGTGTGCTGGTACAGAATACATTTTAACATAATATGGTATCTCTCTTCCTGCTGTATGCCAGACAGAAAGTGTTGGAATAGAATAAAATACAGCATCTGAATATTCGTCTGATCACGTCTGATCACCTAGTAACTCAACTCATTTCTGCTGACTCATTCAACCAACATTGATTTAAACAGTGACATGAATTTGTGTATGACTTTACAAGGTTTTTTATAACATGAAACAATCCCATTTGATCCTATTAACTTTCCCTTGCTATAAAAGAAAACAACCCAATTGTTATCCTGTCTGTCTGTGTATGATATAAACTCCAATTGTGCATCTCAAAAGGCACCCTATTCTCTTTATGGTGCACTACTTTTGATCACGGCATATAGGACTCTGGTCCAAAGTAGCGCACTATATAGGGAATAGGCTGCCATTTGAGGCGCAACCCATGTTTGCTTCCATTGAGACAGTGAGGCCTATATGTCATCTCGTTGAAGGGCTCAACACAGATAAACTGCCTGTTGTACCCTTCACCCAGAGAAGATGAGAGTTGATGAGTGGCCTGTGTGTTTTAGTAGTAATAGCTCTAACATCCTGGGTAGTGTCCCAAATGTCCTGGGTAGTGTCCTATATGCTCTGGCCAAAAGGAGTGCACTATAGGGTGACATTTGTGCAGTAACACTGCAAACGAGTCTTGCTTTATAAGTGGATGACGCCAGACACATTTATTATTGGAGACGGGGATGTCTATCATTGTTGGCTAAGAAGCAAACTATTCAAAATGACTGCGTTGTCATAACAAAAATCGTGTCTGCCATTGCTAAACAATTAAAATGTCACTTTACCTTAAACATTCAGACACGGAAAATGTGTGTAATTACAATGCATACAGTATGTCCTTTAGCAGTTTTTTTTTACATAAGAAGAAGAAGAAACCGCAGCAGCAGCTTTGGCCAGACATTTCCAAACTCACCACTGTAAACCAGGGGCCGGATTCACAAAACCTTCTTAAGAAGAAATGTCTCCTTAACTTAATTCCTTTATAGACTTAAGAAGAAAGTTAAGCAAAGTTGCTATTCCTCAAAAAGGTTATTCAACATTTTCTTGAGCTATTTCTTATGCTTCTCCTTAAGCAAAAAGTTAAGAAAAAATGTGATTCTTGAAAATAAAGTTAGTGGAATTGTTGTTAATTCCAAGATAGCTTACCCTTGTCTTAAACTCAGGGCAGTGAGAGAAAAATCTCACGAAAGCAATGGAACACGTTTAATTCACTCACAAACTTCATCTGAAAGTTTCAGTATTGATTATTTTAAACCCAAGAACATGTTTCAGAACAGTAATCTTAGTAAGAAATATGCTAGCATGATTTCCATTGTTAGCTAGATAGCTAGCTAAAACAGTTGCCTAGCAACAAACATCTTTAGAAGATTTGTAAGAAGATATTTGAGAAGTTCGTTAGAAAATGATAAAATCTTAAGATATTGTTGAGGAATTGCACTTACGAACTAACTTATGAACTTCTTATGAACTTCTTAAAAAGCTTATTAAGTTTTTGCGTAAGAAGTGTTTTGTGAATCTGGGCCCAGTAGACTAACTCTAATACAATGAAAAATACATGGATCCCTGTCTTTTTTCCTCCAGCTAAATACGAAGGTCGAATAAAACGGCAGCGGAGTTCTCATTAAAAAGCTCAGCTCAAATATGATGCCAACACAAGGCCTCAGGGTAAAAGAGAGAATAGAGGCACATGAAAGACTACTAAACTAAAACCTCCTGTGAGTTGAGGTGGGCAAGATGGCAGACTGAACACAACAGTGTGGATCACCTCAAGATAAGAACGTAATATTCAATATCGGTAAGTTAGACTAAATATTAGCACTTCACAAACTGGAGGGTAATAACCTTCACTCTGGATAACAACACAAAGCAAATCATAAGGCTAAAGAAATGTACCAACAAATATTACGAAAACAAGCAACACCCAAACATGACTGAGAGTAAAAAAAGGAGAACCCCGAAAAGAAAACGTGACTCTTCGATGGACACAGACAATTTAAGCTTTTCACCACCGGTAATGGTAAGGGTGGAAACCGATATGTTAAAATTGATAAATGACAAACTGGGCATACTTGAATTAGTCAGTAAGGATATAAAGAAGTTGAAGACAAGCAAAGAGATGAGTGACGAAAAATCAACGACATTGAAGAAACAAACAAACAAGCTAAAAGGGACAGTCAATAAGATTGAAAATGACGTTAATGAACTTAAAAAGGAGAACATCTTTCTGAGAGAAGCCTTACTTGACATACAGAATAGATCCATGAGATAAAATCTGGTACCTACTGGTATCTAAGAGAAAGATGGAGATGTTCCTGAGGGTGTAGTTAAGGAGTTCCTCCTTACAGCGCTTCAGATCCCACGCGACACTGTTGACAAAATCCAACTCGAACGTGTACACCGTTGCGGACAGAGAGGACAAAGATATGAGTGCCCAATCATTGCCAAATTTGCTTTCTTTAAAGATAAAATAATGGTTATAAGCCTGGGTAAAAGACTTGCTGGCACGAAAACAGGCATGTTTGATTAGTTTCCAAAGGCAATTGCAGAACGGCAATGTAACGTTCGTCGTTGGGAGAAAGAGAGGAGGACCAAGGTGCAGCGTGGTAAGTGTCCATATTTTTAATAAAGTAATAGAACACTGAACAAAAACAACAAAGTGGGTGTTTGTCCGCGGTGGCGGCTCTGGCGCGGGACGTGGACCCCACTCCATCATAGTCTTTACCCGCTTCTTAACCAGCCTCCATGGCGCCTTTAGAGCGGCGACCCTCGCCGCCGACCACGGACTGGGGACCCTCGCAGCGGGCCCCGAATGGACGGGAGATTCCGGCAGCACCGGACAGGCGGGAGTGAAGGGCGATTCCGGCAGCACCAGAGAGACGGACGGCTCTGGCAGCTCCCGACTGACAGGCGGCTCTGGCAGCTCCCGACTGACCGGCGGCTCTGGCAGCTCCCGACTGACCGGCGGCTCTGGCAGCTCCCGACTGACCGGCGGCTCTGGCAGCTCCCGACTGGCGGGCGGCTCTGGCAGCCCCTGACAGACAGGCGACTCTGGCAGCTCAAGACGGACGGGCGACTCTGGCAGCTCAGGACAGACGGGAGACTCTGGCAGCTCAGGACAGACGGGAGACTCTGGCAGCTCAGGACAGACGGGAGACTCTGGCAGCTCAGGACAGACGGGAGACTCTGGCAGCTCAGGACAGACGGGAGACTCTGGCAGCTCAGGACAGACGGGAGACTCTGGCAGTGCTGGACAGGCGGGAGCACCTGTAGGGAGGAGATGGAGAGACAGCCTGGTGCGGAGGGCTGCCACCAGAGGGCTGGTGCGTGGAGGTGGCACCGGATAGACCGGACCGTGAAGATGCACTGGAGCTCTCGAGCACCGAGCCTGCCCAACCCTACCTGGTTGAATGCTCCCCGTAGCCAGGCCAGTGCGGCGAGGTGGAATAGCCCGCACTGGGCTGTGCTGGCGAACCGGGGACACCATGCGTAGGGCTGGTGCCATGTACCCCGGCCCGAGGAGACGCACTGGAGACCAGATGCGCTGAGCCGGCTTCATGGCACCTGGCTCGATGCCCACTCTAGCCCGGCCGATACGTGGTGCTGCTATGTACAGGGGACACCGTGCGCCTCACGGCATAACACGGTGCCTGCCCGGTCCCTCTCTCTCCACGGTAAGCACGGGGAGTTGGCTCAGGTCTCCTACCTGACTTAGCCACACTCCTCGTGTGCCCCCCAAGAAATATTTGTGGCTACCTCTCGGGCTTCCAACCACGCCGCCGTGCTGCCTCCTCATACCACTTCCGCTCAGCTTTCGCTGCCTCCAGCTCTGCTTTGGGGCGGCGATATTCTCCAGCCTGAGCCCAGGGTCCTTCTCCATTCAAAATCTCCTCCCATGTCCAGGAGTCTTGAGATTTCGGCCGCTGCTGCTGCTGCTGCCCGTTACCACGCTGCTTGGTCCTTTGGTGGTGGGTGCTTCTGTAACGTTCGTTGTTGGGAGAAAGAGAGGAGGACCAAGGTGCAGCATGGTAAGTGTCCATATTTGTAATAAAGTAATAGAACGCTGAACAAAAACTACAAAGTGAACGAACAAACGAAACCGAAACAGTTCTGTCAAGTGCAGCTACAAACACTCAAACGAAAACAATCACCCACACCACACAGGTGGGAAAATGCTACCTAAGTATGATTCTCAATCAGAGACAACTAACGACACCTGCCTCTGATTGAGAACCATACCAGGCCAAACACAAAATACAACATAGAAAAACGAACATAGACAACCCACCCAACTCACGCCCTGACCATACTAAAACAAAGACTAAGGTCAGAACGTGACAGGCAGAAGTTCTGTACCCAATCTTCAAGGAAAATAGATTAAAAGGGAAATATGTACAGTAGCTCTCGTAGTCGATTAACTGTATATTGATAATGAAATGTTCATAGACACAAAGACTACTCCATGGCTATTCTAAATATTACAAATTTCCCATAGAGGAGTCAAATAATGGAACACCCAATACTAGCCACGGTAGGGATTGTAATAAAAAATACATATAGAAAAGCAATAAAATACAACAATTGTTAAAGAAATAAACCACAACTACGCTATACCATTCTAGATAGGGAATGCTGGAAAATCATTTGCTTTAGAATTGATAAGACAGTATTAGAAGAAAGGATAATTAGCTAAATAATACATCTTCAAATATAAGGAACTGGAACACAAAAGTACTCAATCAACATGGTAAAGATAAAACACAGAGGACATAGGAGCCACAGCATGTGGGTATGTGTGAATGTATTGTGATTGAAGGTGGGTTGTGTGTTTTTGTGCTTGGAAAAGTGTGGAGTTAAGTGAGGGAATAAGGATAGGGGTTGCAAAGCAGGGGATGTGAGCAGGGGATGTGAACAGGGGATGTGAACAGGGGATGTGAGAGAGAGCTTTCAATTTTGTGCAGATATGGAATATACATTTTAAAATAAATGATAAATATAGTTTATTTATTTATTGTCCTATCATGAGGGAATGGTCCCCAACCCTATACCCTAGACACACACCTGAGCGATCCATACACTAAGGAGAAGTCCTTATCTGTTTTAATGGCCTACTGTATGTAGCCTATACGCAGCCAAATCAGAAAGATTAATGTGGTCAACTAAAGCAGCACCGCCCCCTCAAGATTCTGAGCCTGCCTGGCAGGGTTGGTCCTACAAAGCCAAAGCCCCCTGATGGGAGAGCATAATATACAAGGAAATTCTCAAAGCTGCTAATGACGACCTTGTACCTAGCCGGTGGGGATTCCGGTGGGGTGCCCCCACCCAGGCAGTGGTAGTGCTGGCAACACTAGCTGCAGTAAGCCGGGGGAGGGGGTCATACTCTGACATTCAGAGAGGGGGCCTACTATTGTGGCCCTGGTGGCACAAAATAATCAAAGGTCTGACTGCACAGAGATGCTTGGGAATATGGTCACAACGGGAGACCAGCATGTGGGTGTTGAAGGGGAAAGAGGTGTATCTGATCTCAATCACCATCAATTGTGCATGCCTTCTCATCCAGCTGCAGCTGTATATGCATTCATAAAAATCAACGCCTTTCTTGAGTTGGGCTCAGGGATGGAACTGTTGAGCATCTGAGTTTATGGTTGTTTGTGGGGGAAAGGGGTTGAGTGTGTATGAGTGTCTGTGTGTGTGTATATATGTGTCCCACAACTGTTGATAGGGAGTAAAGATGTTACGGACAATATGGGATGAATCACAATAATTGCTTGCCAAAATGTTATTTTTGTAATGGAAATCCTGCTCAAAGGTGACAATCCTTTCCATGAATTACCTACATTATTACAAATGTGAAATGTTAATTATTGTAACGGTTTTCTTGCGGTGAAGGAGAGGCGGACCAAAATGCAGCATGGTTTCCATTCATGGTTCTTTAACAAAGCAACTCCACATGAACAAACCAAGAACCGTGACAACCTAAACAACCCTATCTGGTACAAACACAGAGTTAGGAACAATCACCCACAAAACCCAACACCAAACAGGCTACCTAAATATGGTTCCCAATCAGAGACAATGACTAACACCTGCCTCTGATTGAGAACCATATCAGGCCAAACATAGAAATAGACAAACTAGACATGTAACATAGAATGCCCACTCAGATCACACCCTGACCAAACAAAACATAGAAACATACAAATCAAACTATGGTCAGGGTGTGACAATTATGGAAACTAAAATAAGCAAGATTTTATATATAAATATATACATATATATAATTCTCTACTATTATTCTGACATTTCACATTCTTCAAATAAAGTGGTGATCCTAACTGACCTAAAACAGGGAATTTTTACTAGGATTAAATGTCAGGAATTGTGAAAAACTGGGTTTAAATGTATTTGTCTAAGGTGTATGTAAACTTCCGACTTCAACTGTGTATATATATATATATATATATATATATATATGTGTGTGTATATATATGTATGTGTATTTGTATGTATGTATATGTATGTATATGTATGTATATATATGTGGGCATGTATGTGTATGTGTGTGTATATATATATATATATATATATATATATATATATATATATATATATATATATATACAGTGCCTTGCGAAAGTATTCGGTCCCCTTGAACTTTGCGACCTTTTGCCACATTTCAGGCTTCAAACATAAAGATATAAAACTGTATTTTTTTGTGAAGAATCAACAACAAGTGGGACACAATCATGAAGTGGAACGACATTTATTGGATATTTCAAACTTTTTTAACAAATCAAAAACTGAAAAATTGGGCGTGCAAAATTATTCAGCCCAGTGAGGATCTCTGAATGATCCAATGTTGACCTAAATGACTAATGATGATAAATACAATCCACCTGTGTGTAATCAAGTCTCCGTATAAATGTACCTGCACTGTGATGGTCTCAGAGGTCCGTTAAAAGCGCAGAGAGCATCATGAAGAACAAGGAACACACCAGGCAGGTCTGAGATACTGTTGTGAAGAAGTTTAAAGCCGGATTTGGATACAAAAATATTTCCCAAGCTTTAACCATCCCAAGGAGCACTGTGCAAGCGATAATATTGAAATGGAAGGAGTATCAGACCACTGCAAATCTACCAAGACCTGGCCGTCCCTCTAAACTTTCAGCTCATACAAGGAGAAGACTGATCAGAGAAGCAGCCAAGAGGCCCATGATCACTCTGGATGAACTGCAGAGATCTACAGCTGAGGTGGGAGACTCTGTCCATAGGACAACAATCAGTCGTATATTGCACAAATCTGGCCTTTATGGAAGAGTGGCAAGAAGAAAGCCATTTCTTAAAGATATCCATAAAAAGTGTCGTTTAAAGTTTGCCACAAGCCACCTGGGAGACACACCAAACATGTGGAAGAAGGTGCTCTGGTCAGATGAAACCAAAATTGAACTTTTTGGCAACAATGCAAAACGTTATGTTTGGCGTAAAAGCAACACAGCTGAACACACCATCCCCACTGTCAAACATGGTGGTGGCAGCATCATGGTTTGGGCCTGCTTTTCTTCAGCAGGGACAGGGAAGATGGTTAAAATTGATGGGAAGATGGATGGAGCCAAATACAGGACCATTCTGGAAGAAAACCTGATGGAGTCTGCAAAAGACCTGAGACTGGGACGGAGATTTGTCTTCCAACAAGACAATGATCCAAAACATAAAGCAAAATCTACAATGGAATGGTTCAAAAATAAACATATCCAGGTGTTAGAATGGCCAAGTCAAAGTCCAGACCTGAATCCAATCGAGAATCTGTGGAAAGAACTGAAAACTGCTGTTCACAAATGCTCTCCATCCAACCTCACTGAGCTCGAGCTGTTTTGCAAGGAGGAATGGGAAAAAATGTCAGTCTCTCGATGTGCAAAACTGATAGAGACATACCCCAAGCAACTTACAGCTGTAATCGCAGCAAAAGGTGGCGCTACAAAGTATTAACTTAAGGGGGCTGAATAATTTTGCACGCCCAATTTTTCAGTTTTTGATTTGTTAAAAAAGTTGAAATATCCAATCAATGTCGTTCCACTTCATGATTGTGTCCCACTTGTTGTTGATTCTTCACAAAAAAATACAGTTTTATATCTTTATGTTTGAAGGCTGAAATGTGGCTAAAGGTCGCAAAGTTCAAGGGGGCCGAATACTTTCGCAAGGCACTGTATATATATATATATATATATATATATATATATATATATATATATATATATATATATATATTTACCCCCAAAAATATATGGTGGATTAGAAATGATGCAGTAAATTACATTGATGGAAGCCACAATCTATCCACAATATTAAAACTGATCTATTCCGTAAATGATAAATGTTTTTAATAACAACCTCCTGTGAAGGTGGCACCTATTCTTAATGAGCAGAATGGCTTCCAGAGAGTACCCTCTAGAGTCTATCGAATCCACTCACAGGAAGTACAGTATCACAGATCATGAATCGGCTTACTACTTTCCAACCAGCTCTTTCTAAGGTACCGCCCCAAAGAGAATTTGTATCCACCCTCTCACAATCTCCCGTCAACTTTCACAATGGCTTTTACCCAAAGACGTGCAACAATACTTATTCATGATTAATGTCATCTAAAATATTAAACACAAGACTGAAATGTTTTGTACCAAAATAGTACCCACCTGATGTGAACATCGACATACTGTATATCACTCTAGAATTAACCAATGTATAGTTATTTAACACAATGGGAAATATTTCACGATTGTTTTAGATATGTGTATTTTTCATGTCAGCTTTCTGAGTGGCGACTGCATTACCATCTAATCAAACATCAACAATTTTCTCTCCCACGAAGGGGAGGACTAACTGTTTGTAGACCGTTTTCTTCTCTCTTGTAATGTACTGTAGTTGCCATGTAAGTGCGCTTAATCTCCATCAATATATCAACTTTGATAAACAATTTTGTCCCATGATCTCGATTCCTGATAATTGTGGTAGCAGAATCAGAATTAGTTAGGTAACATAGATAAATAAGATGTTTTATCTTATTTATTGTCATTAGAATGTCTTCTTTTTGAATAATAGTGTTGGCAGTTTGCAGTTATCCCTTCTCTGCTAGGGCTCAGATACTTGGGGCCCAGAGAGGGGAGAGGTCAAGTTAGTCTTATCTGTGAATGCGTCTGTAACTATTCCTAAACCATGTGAAGGGATGGTGTGATTAAAGGGGAACCAGTTAGTTGGCTCCAACAATGTCTGTGTGCCAGTCACTCCTCTCCGTGATCTTGTCCAGGAGGGGTTGTATTTGATATAGGAGTATCTAGAATTGACAATTGATATATGCCATTGGATGAGGTAATGTTTTGGTACTATGTTATACCAAGAACGAGAAGTAGAACCTCGTCTAAGAGAGCAAACTGAACAATAATTTATAGCTAATGCTGTCTGGCTATGGGATACTCCTCTCTCAAGTAAAATTATTGCGGTTTGTCATGTCGACTAGGGGGTGGATCTTTGCTAGAAGGATCTCAGTTGCCATTATGTTGACACTCTCAGAGAATTAATTTATAGACACTGAATAGATCTGAGAGTCACAGGGCTATGGTGAAGCTCATATATAATTAAAGATGGGACTTTATAATATACTCTGACTTGTGTGTGGTTTGCTCTCTCATGATTTGGTAATACAGGACATTTCCACGACATAATACCCCCAATCCTTTTGAGACATTGTTTCACACTTTTCCTCAATAGTAAAGTCCAAGAGAAAAGGTGGTTTGCACAGGTAATACAGTAGTATGAATATTGTCCGTTTCTATTTTGAAAACTGTCAGTGAAGTGGCATTTATTTGACTTCTCAAACACAGCCATCTGATGGCTTAGAGTTTAGAGAGGTATATTCTCATGTAGGCATGGCTTGAACCTTGATAAGTGATTGAAGCTGTGATGAAAAATATGGATTAATCTTCAACACCATAGAGGTCACGCAGCCAGTTAGAGTTGTCAGATCTGAGAATGTTGAGATTAAGGGATATAGTTGTGCTCTGTCGAGATCTTTAGCAAACCATCCCAATCATCTCTACCTGTATCCTCACAGGTATCTAGAATTGTATCATCCTATATAGCCAGGTGTATCCCTTTTATGTTCTCTCTGTGTGTGGCTGTCTAACAGACACAGCGTCATGCACTGATGCAGGTGATCAGGAAGGCCCAGTGCAGAACGTCTTGTGGCTTCAGCGGCTGTCTGTTGCTTTGAATGGTAATGCGCTCTGAAATGTGCTGCTGATGTGCTGTCCACCCCGACTGCCTCCAGTCCTCTCTCTCTCTCTCTCTCTCTCTCTCTCTCTCTCTCTCTCTCTCTCTCTCTCTCTCTCTCTCTCTCTCTCTCTCTCTCTCTCTCTCTCTCTCTCTCTCTCTCGGGAATAGGAATGAGGAGGAAGATATGGCTGTATCCCCCATAAAGGTACTAGAAACAGAGGCTATGTAGTGTTGAAGACAAGAGGACTCATGTTTCAGTCTACAGTGAACATATCACGTAACTTAATTAGAGTACCTGGGATATGTTCACCAAAAGATACCTTTGAAATACAAGGTGGCGGTCTGTTTCTATTACCTCTGGACTAAGACCACTATGCCCATTCTCCTCCAAACAACACAGACATGCCTCCAGGACAGTGCCGTTGTTACTCTTCATTATAGGGATAACCACAGTCCGACCAAACAAGTAGATATTTCCATTTTGTGTGGTTCACCAAATGAAATCAGTAAGCTTTTAAACATCCCTTTGTAACCAGCTTAAGCCAGTCAATAGCTCCTGCAATTCTTTTTAATGGACCGGCTTTTGAGAAACACACAAAAGCTCCAGACGTTTTGTAACCATCAATTTGGTGTCTTTCTCTGGATTAACTGATGGTGGGCTTTGATCAAAATGAAACCCTTAAGACACCTGATAGGAAGAGCGGAAAGCTATACTATCATCATCACCCTTTATTATGGTATTTTACCTTCCGACAGTATAAAGCTGCTATAAAAAAAGGCATTTTGATTTCTGTACATGCAGTAATTCAACTTTGGACCACATTGTTGGTCGGTTCTCAAAATGTTACGTTTTTGCCGACCTGTTACTTAACCCTAACCAACAGGGTACATGTTTTCGTAATGAACATAGATGATTCTACGTTAGGTTCAGAGTTAGGAAGAAAAATATCATAAAAGAAGGTCTAGGCTAGTTCTGTTTTACCTGCCTTTGTTGAACCCCATGTAGTCAAATCCTTACAAGCGTGCGCCAGTAGAATTTTGTCTCATTCTGTCTGACAATGTTACCACCAGCACCTGTTCCAAGCAGGCAGAGCCCAACTGTGTTAATCCAGCAGATACATGGTAAACACCCACACACACAGCATAGCCCACCTGCTCTACAGCTAAGAGTCAACTGCTCTATTCCTAACAACACAGGATACTTGTATTTGTATTCAATCGCACATCTCTTTTCATGGGGTGCTGGGATGAATAAATCTTGTAATTGTAAAGTTGGACCCGAACACTAAAATGCTCCAAAACATACTGTTCCTTTGAATGACTTGCAGAGACATTGTTGCTCTCACTGATGTAACCCAACTTGATATTATATTATGTTGAGGTGAACTCCATGCGTACCTATAACTACAACTCATTTCTTGCAGTGAACACAAATGCGAGCCAAACATTGTGTGGGTTGTTTCTTCCATATGTGAAGCAGAGGATAAGCAGAGGGGGAAAAAACATTACTGGGATATAAAGTGTGTGATGTTAAGGCCAAGCACACTAAAAATGTCCACTCCACTCCTCCACTCTGTGGCTATGAAGAGTGAAGTGGAGCTGTTTAACGTGAAAGCTGAAGTGTCATAACTGTCCCTGAGAGGCTGTAATGATGGCTGGAACCATACTGCAGGCTGAATCATCCGGGAGGAATGTTCTAGAATACTAAACACCTGTTCTGGAATAATAAACACCTAGATACCAGAGGACTTCAATGCTTTTTGACAGGTAGCTACAGAATAAGTAGGTTGTGATTTGTCAAATCAAAACAGTTGCAGTGCTCAAGAGGAAATGTTGAGATCACTTTCAACTGTTAATGTGAGAATTTAAGAGACAGTTGCCTTGGGTAGTCGATTTAGTCTGCCAATGAAAACTCAGGGACACTAGTGCTGACTGCTAAAATACATAAAAGACAGTAAAAGGAAAGGTGTTTTTGTGGAGGAAGAAGAATGGTCTGAGGGAAATAACAGAAGCACCGACCAAACAATACAAGGCTGACTCAAGGCTCACCTCAGTTACTGCTAGCAGAGCAGTAGAGATGGAGAGTTATCCTCCCCTCAGACCAAAGTTTGAACATCACCCTGGCCTATACTGTAGCATGTCAACTGTGAAGGAGTACACAGCATGTACTAAGCCTTGGAGGTCATGAGAGTTCCTGGGGCCTCATTTATAAACCTTGCATTGGTATAAATTATACCACAAAATATGTTTTCACGCAAAAGTTGGGATTTATGAAAACAAATATGGATGTGAGAATGTGCTCACCTCCCGGTAAAGTGTATTGCAAACTGGCAAGTAAGTATTTTGTGCAAATGGGGTATATGGTGAAAAAAATGCTAAAAGGAAAACATATTAGCAAGAATGCAACCATTTTCCATTAATGAGAACAGCCCTATCGCACGAACAGCAATACTCAAGCCTACCCATAATGTCAGATATGTTTCTATTTACAGTGTTGGCAGAATGTTTTAATCTTTGGCAGAAATGTATGCTGTATCTGGAAAATTACTGTGTCCCTTTCTGAACAAAAAAAACAATGGCAAATTGTCGTGGAGCTGTCAGTAGAACGTTAGAATTCAGCAATGTTTTATATTAACTTTCCCCCAAACCTAAATGGGATGGACTACCAATGAATTCTGAAACATTGTAGGGCAGGCTACTCAGAAAATGCAATTGCAGTACTTATTTCTTTCTCAACATTTAATTATTCTTTTTAACTAGGCAAGTCAGTTAAGAACAAATACTTATTTACAATGACGGCCTCACAGGCCAAACCCGGACGATGTTCTACTTCAATTATAATGTTTAATAGTACTACTGATGTGAATTACTGCATGGGCTCCCGAGTGGCGCTTTGGGCTAAGGCAGTGCATCTCAGTGCTAGAGGCGCCACTACAGACACCTTGGTTTGAATCCAGGCTGTATCACAAACGGCCTTGTTTGGGAGTCCCATATGGCGGTGCACAGTTGGACCGTTTTGGCTGGTGTAGGCCATCATTGTAAATAAGAATTTGTTCTTAATTAACTTGCCTAGTTGTATTTTTTTTTTTAATGGTGAGAAAGCAAGAAAGTCATTTCACTATACTTGTGCACATGACAATAAAAACATGACACCTGATAGATAGGCCTAATTCAGTGTAAAATATCAGTTGTTCAATTAGACTGTATGCTGGACAATTATATTGCACAACTTCAAATACTGTAGCCTATCTATTTACTAGGCTACTAGATCCAATTAAATGAGAAATGATGCATGCTAATTTGGTGTATGGCTCATTCAGGAATATGAACCCATCATGCCAGAAAATGTGAGGAATATGATCTGCAATGACATAAAAAATTAAAAAAGATTCCTACGTCTAATTGTAAGATTCCAATGGCTAATTATTTTGGATTCTAAAAATAAAACACAGAGATTTTCCCTGTTATCATTTAGGGGCGCGACATCATTGCTCACTTAAGGCAGGACATAGAAACCCCAATAATTTATTAACAAACTAAATATTTTACAACAGTTCGTCTTTTGCATGCCGGGACCAAATAATGCCAATGGTTCCAAATTATACAGCAAGTAAACGGAGTTATTGTTACCATAAAAGGTGAAAGGAGGAGTTTCCAGCCGGAGTTTTAGTGCTTGTTCACGTGCACACACACACACACACACACACACACACACACACACACACACACACACACACACACACACACACACACACACACACACACACACTCTACAGATCTGATTTATAACGGGAAACATGCGTACGTATGTTTATTGTGACATTTACACAACTGTCATAAATGAGGCAACTGGCCTTGCAGTTCTGATTTTAAAAAATAACATGCTCATAACGTTTCAATGTATTCTCAGCAAGTCAAACAAGGCTATTGACATTCTGGAACCCACTTCTCTGTTGCAACCAGAATCAGCATTGATTGGAGTTACACTTGCTGAGAGGGTGATTGAAATTGCAAGGTCAAGAGATGCAAGGTCATTATTCTGACATCCAGCTCTTTCTGTTATGTGAAGCCGTGTTGTTTGTGGCCCATTATTACTTATTTGAATGGTCAATGCACCGTTTTGTTGTTTGTTCCCGACATTTAGCTGGTGGGGGAAATCTGTAAAAAATCAAAGGGTTTTTATCAGGGGAACCCTTTGCACCTTTTCATTTGGCTCTGGGTTTTTTTGTATTTATTTATTTATTGCTAGTATAACAGTATTGTCTAGCTTCATTTGAATGTCTATATAAGAATGTTCTCATATGAAGGTTATGACAGACAAAACAGCAATGTCACAAAAATCTAGAAATAATCTAGATTTTATTATGAATGGCCCAGAGTTGTGGCTCAACCCTCTGAGAAGTCAAATACCAACCCAAACCCACAGTGCAGAATACCCCACTTTTCCTGAATTTGAAGTTTTGGGGATAAGTATTTTGTAGGGTTACTTTGTGTAAATAAACTGAATAGGGGGGTAAATAGTGTGGTTGTTTGCCAGAAAGAGTCATTCCAGCGTTACCCTGGGGGTTCTCAGCGTCAGTCCACTAGCAGCTGAGCCTGACCGATAAGCTCCTAGCCAGAGACAGAGACGGAGAAAACAGAGGGAACAAGAAGACGAGAAATAAAGAGGATGAGAGGGGGAGCCAGGCTATGGAGCTGTGTCATAAAGAGTGGAAGAGGGGCTCCATTTCACACAAAAATTAGACGGGAGGATGGGAGGAGGTCGAAATAAGTGGACACAATATAACATTTAAATAATATGCCCTGTGGGAACTGTTTTTGGGGGCAGAAATATGAGAAAGTTGGGTGACTGGACCTCTTAGTGAGTAGTGCACTGCAGGTAAGGATAGTTTGGTTCTGTCTCTGTCTAATCGTGTTGACGAAAATAGAGCAATTTCTCAAGCAAGAATTTAGCTCGGACTGTCTGGGAGTGGTCTGAGGGGGGACGGGAAAACTGAAAAATAGCTGTTAATGGCAGAGAGGTTTGGAACTCTCTTTCTAATTTTTTTTTTTAAACAAATAATACAAAACACGACATACAAAACAAGGACATGTAGAAAGAAAGAGGGAAGATGTCCCCCCTATCCCCCACCCCACTTATCCCCCCCCCCCCCCCCCCCAGCACATGCTGCCCAAAGGTAGATTAAAATATTACAATTGAGAGTGTGTTAATAAGTACAAATTCACAGCGCCGACTCGTCCAAGTAGGAGAGGAAAGGCTGACAGATTTGATCAAATGTTGATAATTTATTGTTCAGAATATATCTAATTCTTTCTAAGTGTACAGTGTTTGCCAATTCACTGAGCCATAATTTGGTAGAGGGCGCTTCCCTCCTTTTCCAAAACAACAAGATGAGTTTTTTTGCCGAAATGAGACCGTACGAAATTAGTTGTTTTTGGGGGTTGGTTAATCCGTTTAGGGACTCAGATACTCCCAGGATTATCAGAAGCGGGTCTGGATCTATTGAAGTCTCCAAAACTTCAGAGAGGATCCCAAAAATTCCACACCAATAACCATGCAAGCTAGAGCATAGGGCAAAGCAGTGGAGTAGTGTACCCTGCACAGCCTGACATTTATCACATGTAGGGGATGTATCAGGAAATATCCTATGCAGTTTAGTTTTGGAATAGTGTAATCTGTGTAATACCTTGAATTGTATGAGATGATGTCTGGAATTAATGGAGCATGTGTGGATATACTCCAAGCTCTCTTCCCAGTCTGCCACAGAAATGTCAGTCCCTAGTTCTTCCTCCCATTTTGCCTTGATGGCATCAGTAGAAGGTGTGCTAACAGATTGAAAAGCATCATATAGACGCGATATCAGTTTATCTGAGGTGGGGCATATTTTTATGCATCCGTCAAACATGGAAGGTTTAGCATTCCCAAATGTTGGGAGGTGTATTCTAACGTAGTCTCTAATTTGTAGGTATCTGAAAAAATTACTTCTGGGAAGATTATAAGTTTCCCTCAGAAACTCAAAGGAAGCAAAGGTCCCTTCTATGTATAAATCCCCTATGGTACTTATCCACAGCTCTCCCCATCTCTCAAAGGTGTTATCAAGGTTAGAAGGGGCAAAGGAGGGATTCCTGGCGACAGGGAGCATGAATGACATTGGTCTGAGCTCAAAGTGGACTTTAATTTGCTTCCAGATTCGGACTGTGCTATGTGTAATAGGATTGTTACAATAAAGTGACATCTCCAGATTGACAGGCGACAAAATCACAGCGCCAATAAAGAAGGGGTGACACTCCTCACGCTCCATAGTAAGCCAGCTGGATGCCGGAAGTGCGTCATCCAGCAGAAACGTAACAACGCGGAGGTTAGCGGCCCAGTAATAAAATATAAAATTTGGGAGAGACAATCCTCCTTCCATCTTGGATTTACAGAGGTGTTTTTTACCTATCCTGTGTGTTTTATAATCCCAGATGAAAGGATTGATAATTGAGTCCAGTTGTTTATGAAAGGATTTAGGTATGAATACTGGGATGTTCTGATATAGGTAGAGCAGTTGTGGGAGGAAGACCATTTTAATGGCATTAATTCTTCCGAGCAGAGAAATTGGGAGAGTTCTCCAAAATAGTATGTTTGCTTTGAGTTTTTGTATCAGAGAGGGGAAATTCTCTTTAAATAGTAAGGAGTATTGTTTGGTAACTACAATTCCTAGGTAGGTACATTTTTCTGAAGATAACTTAAATGGGAGATGTTCTAGCCAGGAGGTGTTTTGCGACCGTATGGGCATTAATTCACTCTTGTTCCAATTTATTCTATATCCCGAGAAGGTACCAAGCAAATTGATCACATCAAGAATAGCTGGGATACTAGCCTGGGGTTCTGTTACATAGAGGAGGATGTCATCTGCGTATAGGGAAATCTTATTTAGAGTATCTTCAGTATTATAGCCGTGTATTGCTGCATGAGATCTAATCGTCTGAGCGAGGAGTTCGATAATTAGGGCGAAGAGCATAGGTGACCTCGCACAACCCTGCCTTGTCCCCCTGTTAAGGTTAAATCGGGGCGACAATGATTGGTTAGTGAGTATTCTGGCACAGGGGTTCCTATATAAAAGCTGGATCCAATTTATGAACTCATCTCCAATCTTACATTTCTGTAGGACCTTGAATAGATAGGGCCGCTCAACTTGGTCAAATGCCTTTTCGGTGTCAAGAGATATGACGGCAAGGTCCACGTTGGGTAACCTCTGAGAATACATAATATTGAAGAGGCGCCTGAGATTGAAGAATGAGTTTCTGTTAGGGATAAAACTGGTCTGATCCGGGAACTCTCTTTCTTATTGGTCTATTAACTATTTTACCAGCGGGTGATGTCACCAGGCAGGCCAAAACTCCAACCCACCAAAACAGCCCACCAAAACAGATATTTCAGGCTGTCTTTTCAAACAACTCTTAGACTAAAAAGGTGTTATCATAATTTTCACAATTTTAAATGTATTCCAACCTCATAGTGTGGAAATATATATAAAACACTTTGACTGCACTGGGCTTTTAATGTCTCACACTGCATCTCATATCCTCACTTTAACTCAAAGCTGTGTTTTCATTCGCCTGCGGTTCGATGACTATCTGTTTGTGTTCCGACAATGTGTCATTAAACAGCATTATGTTGGTGTAATGTCCTGAAAACAAAAGCAGACGGACAATCAGGAAGCGCTGTTGAGGAATACAGAGACCATTTCACCTCAAGGCAAACCTGATGAAATGTAAGAGCGGGTTGTACTGCCTCATCACACACACACACACACACACACACACACACACACACACATACACACACACACACACATGCATGCACACACACAAAAATGCTCTTTCTGACTTCTGAATGACTAGAAGGGTTTTGGTTGTACACATTGCCTTCCTGGCATTAGAATCATCAGCAGTGCTGTTGAGGAATTGAAAGTGCAGGAGGATTATGATACTGACGCTAAAATAATAAACAACTGGTTTATTACTAAACCAAAAGTGGCCGAGTGGATTAAAATAGCAAAATAATTGAGTCTTTCATGTCTTCCAAAGTGTATCGTCACCTGTAAGGTTTAAAACCTTCAGCCTCTTAAGCATGTGGACATTGATAAAGCAACTACATCAAGGACTGCACATGCAACGTTTAGCACTGAAGAATTAAATGGGAAATGTTTGTTGGGCTGATGTGTTGTTTGTATTACAGTAATAACACCAAGGAGCAGTCGTCAACATGATGGTGTTCAGAATCGGATCTGACGACTTGTCAATACGTTACAAACACATCTAATGTGTGTCTACAATATGGAGTCCTGTTCCCTTGTGGCTCTGCAGCACTGAACAAGGCATCTTGTTGGTGACAGTCAAAGTGTGTGTGTGTGTGTGTGTGTGTGTGTGTGTGTGTGTGTGTGTGTGTGTGTGTGTGTGTGTGTGTGTGTGTGTGTGTGTGTGTGTGTGTGTGTGTGTGTGTGTGTGTGTGTGTGTGTGTGTGTGTGTGTGTGTGTGTGTGTGTGTGTGTGTGCGTGTGTGCGAATGAGATAGAGGCAGAAGGCATCAGAGGTGCTGAATTGTCTCCGTTGATGTTAGAAGTGGCATGCGTGTCATTTTATTTTTTTATTTTATTTTTTTATTTCACCTTTATTTAACCAGGTAGGCTAGCTGAGAACAAGTTCTCATTTGCAACTGCAACCTGGCCAAGATAAAGCATAGCAGTTCGACACATACAACAATACAGAGTTATGCATGGAATGAACAAACATACTGTCAAAAATACAGCAGAAAAAAAGAAAAGTCTATATACAGTGAGTGCAAATGAGGTAAGATAAGGGAGGTAAGGCATTAAATAGGCCATGGTGGAGAAGTAATTACAATATAGCAACTAAACACCGGAATGGTAGATGTGCAGAAGATGAAAGTGCAAGTAGAGATACTGGGGTACAAAGGAGCAAGATAAATAAATCAATACAGTATAGGGATGAGGTAGTTGGATGGGCTGTTTACAGATGAGCTATGTACAGGTGCAGTGATCTGTGAGCTGCTCTGACAGCTGGAGCTTAAAGCTAGTGAGGGAGATATGAGTCTCCAGCTTCAGTGATTTTTGCAGTTCGTTCCAGTCATTGGCAGCAGAGAACTGGAAGGAAAAGCAGCCAAAGAAGGAATTGGCATTGGGGGTGACCAGTGAAATATACCTGCTGGAGCGGGTGCTATGGGTGGGTGCTGCTATGGTGACCAGTGAGCTGAGATAAGGCGGGGCTTTACCTAGCAGAGACTTGTAGATGACCTGGAGCCAGTGGTTTTGGCGATGAGTATGAAGCAATGACCAGCCAACGAGAGCATACTGGTCGCTGTGGTGGGTAATATATGGGGCTTTGTTGACAAAACTGAGATAGACTGCATCCAATTTGTTGAGTAGAGTGTTTGGAGACTATTATATAAATTAGATCGCCAAAGTCGAGGATCGGTAGGATGGTCAGTTTTACGAGGGTATGTTTGGCAGCATGAGTGAAGGATGCTTTGTTGCAAAATAGGAAGCCGATTCTAGATTTAATTTTGGATTGGAGATTGGAGATGCTTAATGTGAGTCTGGAAGGAGAGTTTACAGTCTAGCCAGACACCTAGGTATTTGTAGTTGTCCACATATTCAGAACCGTCCAAGTCAGAACCGTCCAGAGTAGTGATTCTGGACGAGCGGGCAGGTGCGGGCAGTGATCGTTTGAAGAGCATGCATTTAGTTTTACTTGCATCTAAGAGCAGTTGGAGGCCACGGAAGGAGAGTTGTATGTCATTGAAGCTCGTCTGGAGGATAGTTAACACAGCGTCCAAAGAAGGGCCAGAATGTGAACACTGTCAAATCAAATCTAATTTATTTATATAGCCCTTCGTACATCAGCTGATATCTCAAAGTGCTGTACAGAAACCCAGCCTAAAACCACAAACAGTAAGCAATGCAGGTGTAGAAGCACGGTGGCTAGGAAAAACTCCCTAGAAAGGCCAAAACCTAGGAAGAAACCTAGAGAGGAACCAGGCTATGAGGGGTGGCCAGTCCTCTTCTGGCTGTGCCGGGTGGAGATTATAACAGAACATGGCCAAGATGTTCAAATGTTCATAAATGACCAGCATGGTCAAATAATAATAATCACAGTAATTGTCGAGGGTGCAACAAGTCAGCACCTCAGGAGTAAATGTCAGTTGGCTTTACATAGCCAATCATTGAGAGTAACTCTACCGCTCCTGCTGTCTCTAGAGAGTTGAAAACAGCAGGTCTGGGACAGGTAGCACGTCCGGTGAACAGGTCAGTGTTCCATACCCGCAGGCAGAACAGTTGAAACTGGAGCAGCAGCACGGCCAGGTGGACTGTGGACAGCAAGGAGTCATCATGCCAGGTAGTCCTGAGGCATGGTCCTAGGGCTCAGGTCCTCTGAGAGAGAGAGAAAGAAAGAAAGAAAGAAAATTAGAGAGCGTACTTAAATTCACACAGGACACCGGATAAGACAGTAGAAATACTCCAGATATAACAGACTGACCCCGACACATAAACTACTGCAGCATAAATACTGGAGGCTGAGACAGGAGGGTTCAGGAGACACTGTGGCCCCATCCGATGATATCCCCGGACAGGGCTAAACAGGCAGGATATAACCCCACCATGCCAAAGCACAGCCCCCACACCACTAGAGGGATATCTTCAACCACCAACTTACTGTCACCTTGTTATGCAACAAGATAGGCAGGATTTCTCACTAAAACCATGACAACACTACTGATATTGTTGTCATGGAATGACAGTGTACTGTATCAGTTTTGCATGTCACTATTGATGAACAGTTTTCCCCCACGCACACCAGCACACGCACACCACACAACAACTGTTGGGATTGTGTCGTTCAGATTGCTTCCTGATCCAACTAGCTAGCGTAAACACAATTAGCCAAATGTAGCCTCTTCTTGACAATATTTAAAAAGCTCTTGTTGAAACAAACATTGCCCGTTCCAGCAAACAAAGGAGTTCTCGCTGTGATTATCCAAATGTAAATTAGCCGTGCGTCGCCTCACAATGCCCAATCAATCATTGAACATCTTCAGTGGTGCCTGAGAAACACTGTGCTTGCATCACAGGTGGCACCCTAATCCCTATATAGTGCACTACTTTTGACCAAGGTCAATAGGGAATAGAGTGCTGTTTGGAACGGACCCAGGGATATCAGCTGGCCATAACAGTACATTCCGTTTAAGCCATAGAACATGTATTGGAGCACGATTTTACAAAACAAAAGGCCTAGTTTAATTATGTGTCATGAGGTGATAATTTCAGTGGGTGGTTAAGGCGCCACAGAGGTACTGGTCTTCCTTCCACTGCAATGATGATATGGAATGGTGTCAGAGCTGTGGTGTGATTATCAGAACAAATTACAGGGGAGAATAGAGGAGTCTGGGATAGTTACAATCTCTCTCTTTTTTGTAATTTTTTTGCAGAGGCTCCTTTACAATAACGTTTTCCTTTAGCTCTTTCTGCTCTGTAATGTTGTTGTTTTTGTCAGTATCACTTTCTGTAACTCCATCTCCAGGAGTGTCTTTCTGAGTGTGTTTTACCATGCAGAGAGAGAGGGTGGTTGTAATATGTGTGAAATGACTGGTTGCTGTCCATTATCTAGTCCCTATAGTCTGACAGAGAGAGTTGTGGAGGAAGGTATGTTTTCGCCTGGAGTGTTAGAAATGAGAAAATTCTAACCATTCTCTCACTGCTCTTAATTCCAGGTCCATAATCAAATCAAATCAAATTTTATTAGTCACATGCGCCGAATACGACAGGTTTGTACACCTTACAGTGTACAACAACGCAGTTAAAAAAAGAAAAATAAATAAAAAGTAACAAGTAATTTGAGAGCAGCAGTAAACTAATGATAGCGAGATTATATACAGGGGAGTACCGGTACAGAGTCAATGTGTGGGGGCACCGGTTAGTTGAGATAATTGAGGTAATATGTACATGTAGGTAGATTTATTAAAGTGACTATGCATAGATGATAACAACAGAGAGAAGCAGCGGTGTAAAAAAGGGGGGGCAATGCAAATAGCCTGGGAAGACATTTGACTAGATGTTCAGGAGTCTTATGGCTTGGGGGTAGAAGCTGTTTAGCAGCCTCTTAGACCTAGACTTGGCGCTCCGGGACCGATTGCCGTGTGGTAGCAGAGACTACGGTCTATGACTGGGGTGGCTGGAGTCTTTGAAAGTTTTTAGGGCCTTCCTCTGACACCACCTGGTATAGAGGTCCTGGATGGCAGGAAGCTTGGCCCCAGTGATGTACTGGGCCAAACGCACTACCCTCTGTAGTGCCTTGCGGTCGGAGGCCGAGGAAGTGATGCAACCAGTCAGAATGCTCTCGATGGTGCAGCTGTAGAACCGTTTGAGGATCTGAGTACCAGGCCAAATCTTTTCACTCTCCTGAGGGGGATTAGGTTTTGTCATGCCCTCTTCACAACTGTCTTGGTGTGATTGGACCATGTTAGTTTATTGGTGATGTGGACACCAAGGAACTTTCTGCGCTACAGCCCCGTTGATGAGAATTGGGGCGTGCTCGGTCCTCTTTTTCCTGTAGTCCACAATCATCTCCTTTGTCTTGATAATTTTGTTGGAGAGGTTGTGGTACTGGCATCACACGGCCAGGTCTCTGACCTCCTCCCTATAAGCGTTGTCGGTGATCGTTGTCGGTGATCAGGCCTACCGCTGTGGTGTCATCAGCAAACTTAATGATGGTGTTGGAGTCATGCCTGGCCGGGCAGTCATGAATGAACAGGGAGAACAGGAGGGTACTGAGCACGCACCCCTGAGGGGCCCCTGTGTTGCGCATCAGCATGGCAGATGTGTTGTTACCTACCCTTACCACCTGAGGGCACCCCGTCAGGAAGACCAGGATCCAGTTGCAGAAGGAGGTGTTTAATCCAAGGGTCCATACCTTATTGAAAGGCTTTGAGGGCACTATGGTGTTGAACGCTGAGCTGTAGTTAATGATTAGCATTCTCACATAGGTGCTATTTTTGTGCATGTGGGAAAGGGCAGTGTGGAGTGCAATAGAGATTGCATCATCTGTGGATCTGTTGGGGCGGCACGCAGATTGGAGTGGGTCTAGGATTTCTGGCATAATGGTGTTAATATGACCCTGACCAGACTTTCAAAGCACTTCATGGCTACAGACGTGAGTGCAACGGGTCGGTAGTCATTTAGGCAGGGTATCTTAGTGTTCTTGGGCACAGTGACTATGGTGGACTGCTTAAAACATGTTGGTATTATAGACTCGGACAGGGAGAGGCCCTGCTACGTCCAACTAGCGTCTGAGCCGGTGTAGTACGATTCGATCTTAGTCCTGTATTGAAGCTTTGCCTGTTTGATGTTTCATGAGAGGGCATAGTGGAATTTCTTATAAGCTTCCAGGTTAGAGTCCTTCTCCTTGAAAGCGGCAGCTCTACCCTTTAGCCCAGTGTGGATGTTGCCTGTAATCCATGGTTGGATTATGGTTGGGGTATGTGCATACGGTCACTGTGGGGACGACATCATTGATGCACTTATTGATGAAGCCAATGACTGATGTGGTGTTCTCCTCAATGCCATCGGAGGAATCCCGGAACATATTCCAGTCTGTGCTAGCAAAACAGTCCTGTAGCTTAGCATCTGCTTCATCTGAACACTTTTTTATTGATTGTGTTACTGGTGCTTCCTGATTTAATTTAGTTTGAAAGCGGGAATCAAGAAGATAGAATTATGGTCAGATTTGCCAAATGGAGGGCGGGGGAGAGCTTTGTAAGTGTCTTTGTGTGTGGAGTAAAGGTGGTCCAGAGTTGTTTTCCCTCTGGTTGCACATTTAACATGCTGATAGAAATCTGTTAAGACCGATTTAAGTTTCCCTGATTTAAGTTTCCCCAGAATGGAAGGCAGTGGTGGTTTATTCGATTGCCTACAAATTCTCAGAAGGCAGCCTGCCCTCCGGCCCCTTTTTCTCTGCCTTCTCTTCACGCAAATGACGGGGATCTGGGCCTCTTCCCGGGAAAGCATTATGTAATTCACGTCATGCTCGTCGGACTCGTGGTGAGTAATCGCAGTTCTGAATTATTTTTGGTCCTACGAGATGGTAGCAGCAACATTATGTACAAAATAAGTAAAAAAAAATAAGTTATGAACAAGAAAACACAATTGGATAGGATCACGTAAAACGTCAACTTCTTCTCCGGCGCCATCTTTATCACCTGGTAAGAACTGGTATGTAGCCTAACTATTTTACCTGTTTAAATGCCACAGAATGCCATGTAAATATCACAAATGTTTTTTCATATGTTGACAATGTACACGTGCCAGCCAACTTACTGTAATGTGTTATCCTTTATTTACATTAAAACCTTCTTGTGAGGAAAACTATAGTGCTCTTGCCCATGTGAGTTTAGTCTGTTATTCCAAGGGCATGTTTGCATAATCTTAATGTACCGGCACATGTACTGTACTGTTTGCATGAACGCTGGTTACGCAATGAATATTTACAATAAGTTTTCAGCCTTGAGGCCATTCTAACAGAACAGCAACAAACTCTGCTCTCTCTCTCTGTCTCGCTGTCTTTCTCCATCTCTCTCATCTCTTTCTCTCTCTCTCACCTGCTCTCTCTGCTCTCTCCCTCAATTTCTCTCTTTTTGCTTCTGCCTCTCTCCTACGCATCAGCAATACCAATCAGTTTTATTCACACTACTCTATGGATATATCCGCTGAGACTCCTTGGCCAGCTGAATATGGCATTGGAACACCGTCCAGCTCACCCAACCACAACACTCCATAATATTCTCTCCAAGGGTTACTTCAAGCGATACCCGGCCTTGCTAGCTCAGTCCAGCTGCAACATCTTCTGTGTGTGTGTGTGTGTGGGTGTGTGTGTGTGCGCATGTGCGTGTGTGTGTGTGCGTGCGTGTATGTGTTTGCATGTGAGAAAGAGTGAGAGAAACTCCAAGAGAACATTTTGAAGGCTATACAGTTTCCATGCCCAAAGCAGTAAATTAAACTATTGACCCTCAGAGACGCTGAGGGTGAGTTCTATTCCCTACACCATTTCACTAGCTACTCACTACATATCAATTATTGAAGGACATGGACGACCGACTTGTGTGCATGTGTGTGTCCATCATGTTCCTTCCTGCCCACAGCTAGCCAGCTACAAATTTTAATGAAAGAATGTGGAATATTCCTAACATCAATATGTTAGAGGGGCAGAAGTGTGTGAACATCAAATCAAATGTATTTATGTAGCCCTTCGTACATCAGCTGATATCTCAAAGTGCTGTACAGAAACCCAGCCTAAAACCACAAACAGCAAGCAGTGCAGGTGTTGAAGCACGTTGGCTAGGAAAAACTCCCTAGAAAGGCCAAAACCTAGGAAGAAACCTAGAGAAGAACCAGGCTATGAGGGGTGGCCAGTCCTCTTCTGGCTGTGCCGGGTGGAGATTATAACAGAACATGGCCAAGATGTTCAAATGTTCATAAATGACCAGCATGGTCAAATAATAACAATCACAGTAGTTGTCGAGGGTGCAGCAAGTCAGCACCTCAGGAGTAAATGTCAGTTGGCTTTTCATAGCCGATCATTAAAAGTATCTCTACAACTCCTGCTGTCTCTAGAGAGTTGAAAACAGCAGGTCTGGGACAGGTAGCACGTCCGGTGAACAGGTCAGGATTCCATAGCCGCAGGCAGAACAGTTGAAACTGGAGCTGCAGCAAGGCCAGGTGGACTGGGGACAGCAAGGAGTCATCATGCCAGGTAGTCCTGAGGCATGGTCCTAGGGCTCATGTCCCCCGAGAGAGAAAAAGAAAGAGAGAAAGAGAATTAGAGAGATCATACTTAAATTCACACAGGACATCGGATAAGACAGGAGAAGTACTCCAGATATGACAAACTGACCCTAGCCCCCCGACACATAAACTACTGCAGCATAAATACTGGAGGCTGAGACAGGAGGGGTCAGGAGACACTGTGGCCCAATCCGATGATACAACCGGACAGGTGCAAACAGGAAGGATATAACCCCACACCAATAGAGGGATACCATCAACCACCAACTTACCGTCTTGAGACAAGGCCGAGTATAGCCCAAAGATCTCCGCCACGGCACAACCCATGGGTTGGCGCCAACCCAGACAGGAAGATCACATCAGTGACTCAACCCACTCAAGTGACGCACCCTTCCTAGGAATGGCATGAAAGAGCATAAGAGCATCAGTAAGCCAGTGACTCAGCTCCTGTAATAGGGTTAAAGGCAGAGAATCCCAGTGGAAAGAGGGGAACCGGCCAGGCAGAGACAGCAAGGGCGGTTCGTTGCTCCATAGCCTTTCCGTTCACCTTCACACTCCTGGGCCAGACTACACTCAATCATATGACCCTCTTCAGTAAAGACTTAAAGGTTGAGACCGAGTTTGCGTCTCTCACATGGGTAGGCAGACCATTCCATAAAAATGGAGCTCTATAGGAGAAAGCCCTGCCTCCAGCTGTTTGCTTAGAAATTCTAGGGACAATTAGGAGGCCTGCGTCTTGTGACCGTAGCATACGTGTAGGTAGGTACGGCAGGACCAAATCAGAGAGATAGGTAGGATCAAGCCCATGTAATGCTTTGTAGGTCAGCAGTCAAACCTTGAAATCAGCCCTTGCCTTGACAGGAAGCCAGTGTAGGGAGGCTAGCACTGGAGTAATATGATAGATTTTTTTGGTTCTAGTCAGGATTCTATCAGACGTATTTAGCACTAACTGAAGTTTATTTAGTGCTTTATCCAGGTAGCCGGAAAGTAGAGCATTGCAGTAGTCTAACCTAGAAGTAACAAAGCATGGATACATTTTTCTGCATAATTTTTGGGCAGAAAGTTTCAGATTTTTGCAATGTTACGTAGATGGAAAAAAGCTGTCCTTGAAACAGTCTTGATATGTTCATCAAAAGAGAGATCAGGGTCCAGAGTAACGCCGAGGTCCTTCACAGTTTTATTTGAGATGACTGTACAACCATTAAGATTAATTGTCAGATTCAACAGAAGATCTATTTGTTTCTTGGGACCTAGAACAAGCATCTCTGTTTTGTCCGAGTTTAAAAGTAGAACGTTTGCAGCCATCCACTTCCTTATGTCTTAAACACAGGCTTCTAGCGAGGGCAATTTTGGGGCTTCACCATGTTTCATTGAAATGTACAGCTGTGTGTCATCCGCATAGCAGTGAAAGTTAACATTATGTTTTCGAATGACATCCCCAAGAGGTAAAATATATAGTGAAAACAATAGTGGTCCTAAAACGGAACCTTGAGGAACACCGAAATGTACAGTTGATTTGTCAGAGGACAAACCATTCACAGAGACAAACTGATATCTTTCCGACAGATAAGACCTAAACCAGGCCAGAACTTGTCTGTGTAGACCAATTTGGGTTTCCAATCTCTCCAAAAGAATGTGGTGATCGATGGTATCAAAAGCAGCACTAAGGTCTAGGAGCACGAGGACAGATGCAGAGCCTCGGTCTGATGCCATTAAAAGGTAATTTACCACCTTCACAAGTACAGTCTCAGTGCTATGATGGGGTCTATAACCAGACTGAAGCATTTCGTATGGAGTCCGTCACTCCTCAGCAGGCCAGGCTTGGTCCTGTTTGTGGGTGAGTCCCAGAAAGAGGGCCAATTATCTACAAATTCTATCTTTTGGGAGGGGCAGAAAACAGTTTTCAACCAGCGATTGAGTTGTGAGACTCTGCTGTAGAGCTTTCACTCCCCCTAACTGGGAGGGGGCCAGAGACAATTACTCGATGCCGACACATCTTTCTAGCTGATTTACACACTGAAGCTATGTTGCACTTGGTGACCTCTGACTGTTTCATCCTAACATCATTGGTGCCGACGTGGATAACAATATCTCTATACTCTCTACACTCGCCAGTTTTAGCTTTAGCCAGCACCATCTTCAGATTAGCTTTAACGTCGGTAGCCCTGCTCCCTGGTAAACAGTGTATGATCGCTGGATGATTTGTTTTAAGTCTAATACTGCGGGTAATGTAGTCGCCAATGACAAGGGTTTTCAATTTGTCAGAGCTAATGGTGGGAAGCTTCGACGTCTCAGACCCCGCAATGAGAGGAGTAGAGACAAGAGAAGGCTCGGCCTCAGACTCAGACTCGCTGCTTAATGGGGAAAACATGTTGGGAATATGTTACAGGAATTAAATTGCTCTATGTTTTAATACCCAATTAAAATTAAACACTCTGTCAATTCATAAGGATTTGTAAGACCCTTATTCTATAATAATGGACAGAGCCCAGTCTTAAAGTCAATCAGCAGAGTTTATTCACGAGAGTACTGAACACGATACAGTTTACCACAGGTTATAAACTGCAAATGACGTCATTAGTTCCAGTACCAACACGTCTCTTCTCCCACCCTGGTACAAAGGCAGTATCTCAAGCCTTCCCACATCGTCTCCCTACCAATTTAATATAATTTATGAACCAAGGTCTTCTTGTGTAGATAAGCATTCTAGCCAGTCTGAAGATTTAGTTCATTCATTTCTACCAAGGAACAGACCGTCATTGTTCTAATCCTTGATTATATTTACACACATTATATTCAGTTCTAGGATTAAGAAAGAAAATTCATACATATACAGTAACATAATAGTATTCTGATTAGTACATATACAGTAACATAATAGTATTCTGATTAGTATATATACAGTAACATAATAGTATTCTGATTAGTCAGTCCTGATTGAAACGTATACATAATTAGTCATTATTGATAAAAATTCCCTTAACAGAATATGAAGATTTTTTGATAACATAAAATAAAACTAACCCTAATTAGAATATGCTCTAGCTGTCCAGTAAAATAGTTTCTGAAATAGGACAAAATATTTTTTAAAGCATCTTGGAAATGGTGGGTTAGGTTAACTTATTACTGTATTTTCACTATCATTACTATTAATGGATAGCCAATTGGTTATAGGAATTTTTGTCTGTATAATTTACATACTTTCCCTAACTCTTAGAGAATACTGCTAATGTTCAGGAGCATGAGGTTGCTGCCTGCAACCCCATTGAAATCCCACTATAAAAAACAGTGAACGTGTTTTGGGTTTGGATAAAAGCAACTGTCAAACAACAAGAAAATAATTTGTTGTCTTCTTGTATATTGAGAGCTCTGTTTCATTCGTTTTTCTTTAAAAAAAAACGTTTTCTTCTGACATGTAATTTGTTTACTTCCTCTCCCTTGTTTGACAAAATTGCAGATCTATGGCAGGCTTTAGACAACTGTAAATGTGATTTACACAAATCCCTCTGTCCCAGTGATGTATTTTTAGACAAAGTGTTTTGATATGAAGAGGAAACCCCTAACAGCTATGAATACAGATGACAGATAGCGATGCTTTATATCTGTAGGTCCTGTGTAGCCTGGTAAAACCAGACTGAATCTATTGAAGAAAATAGTGATTGCGGGGTTCAGTCTGGTTTAACCAGGCTAGGTCATGTGTCTCTTAGTTGGTGATAGCCTGGCGCTAGCAATGTCAAATTTGTGGGTTCAAATTCTGCGGGAATCACATGCACATACAAACTGAATGCTTTCCACTCACTGTACTGTACTTGCTTTGGATAAAATTGTCTGCAAGAAGTGTCTGCAAATGGTGTCTGTTAAAGATGTCTGCTAAAAGTCTCTGTTAAAGGTGTCTGCAAAAAGTCTCTGTTAAAGGTGTCTGCTAAAAGTCTCTGTTAAAGGTGTCTGCTAAAAGTGTCTGTTAAAGGTGTCTGCAAAAGTTGTCTGCTAAAAGTCTCTGTTAAAGGTGTCTGCTAAAAGTCTCTGTTAAATGTGTCTGCTAAAAGTCTCTGTTGAAGGTGTCTGCTAAAAGTCTCTGTTAAAAGTGTCTGTTAAAGGTGTCTGCTAAAAGTCTCTGTTAAAGGTGTCTGCTAAAAGTCACTGTTAAAGGTGTCTGCTATAAGTCTCTGTTAAAGGTGTCTGATAAAAGTCTATGTTAAAGGTGTCTGCTAAAAGTCTCTATTAAAGGTGTCTGCTAAAAGTCTCTGTTAAAAGTGTCTGTTAAAGGTGTCTGCTAAAAGTATCTGTTAAATGTGTCTGCTAAAAGTGTCTGGTAAAGGTGTCTGCTAAAAGTCTCTGTTAAAGGTGTCTGCTAATGCAATCCTTCCTTCACCTCATGAATACAGCCTACAAATGTCCAGTGCCCAGTACAACAAAATCAGTATACCATCTACATACCATTGTATGTGTCCCAGGGAAATGTTTCAATAAAGTTCATTGTGCATCACCAACAGCCGTTGTTTACAATCAATCTGTTTTACTAAGCATCAAATCACCCATACTCTTCTGTGTGTGTGTGTGTGTGTGTGTGTGTGTGTGTGTGTGTGTGTGTGCGTGCGTGTGTGCGCATGTACATTTGTGTGTGTGAATGCATAGGCCATACTGTCTGAGAACTGTCTGCAGCGGCACTTTTGCAGAGCCTTATTGTTCTCTGTCTTGGTGTCTATAGAGACTGGAGACGATCTAGTCGTAAACAGAGGAGACAAAGCTACAAAAGACTCCTCAGAGTATCCATCCATATTGATTTACTGTAAATTCCCTTAGTTTACTCTGGAAAGGTCCAGCAGTTGAGCTACTGTTGATAATTGCTGAATGATTGCACAAGGTACAGAAACAGACTGGCCATTGGGCAGTTTGGGCAAATGCCAGTGGGCCTATCGAAAAAAGAAAACAAAGTATGTTATCATTATTTGCTATTTATCTGATTATTCAGGTAAAATTCATGGTACAGACATTAAGGGCTAGATTCAATCAGATGTACATCCGCATAGCGTTGTTTTGTTGGTGTCGGAGGTGGAACTGTGTTAGAGCTGTAAAATCCACAAGCAGCTTGCTGTGTTACTTTATTGCGGACACTGCCATTGGTTGCAACGAAACCACACCGGACTATAAACTCATGCAGCCAAATTAGAAGTTCATGCAGCGTATTACAAGTTCAAACACTTGAATTAGACTGATAGGCATAAATCCCCCCCATGCAAATGAAGGGCTCTATTAAATCCGTATTCCCAGAAATTCAGCGTGACGTGATTGAAATTTAAAGGCAATGTTCCTGCGTTAGTGGAGACTGCATTAACGGTAAACGTATGTCGGCTCAATCAGAAATTATCTTCACATTTCTAGTGCACAATCTTTAATGCTTCAGTGATCCAGATTGAATACAGGTCAGACATGAAAACATGCATTATCCGAACATCAACGGTTTGACATTTGAGTCATTATTTCTACCATCAATAGAGCCTACACTTTCTAGCGCCGTTTTGAACCTCTAATGCTGTAGGGATAATAAGGAAGGGAGTGGTTAGTGACACAAATCGTAAATGCCATTGCCTGCCGATGTGCCCTTGAGCAAGGCACTTAAGTCCCCACAACAATGGCTCCACCGGCGCCCAGTGTGGCAGCCCCCTGCTACAACCTCGCAAACCTTAATATGTATGTGTCTTTCTGAGGGGTTGGGATAAAACAGAAGTCACATTTCAGTTGGACCTTGTGTACAATTGATGAATAAAGTGATCTAAATCTTCATCTTAAAGTAATTTCCCAGTGTTTCCAGATTTTCAATGAAATGTGAACTATAATTAATGACAATATCAGTGAAATGTTTCTTTTAAAAAAAAGGTAATTCTGTCAGGCACCACGGGCTGAAATTAAAACATGTAATCTACCTATCAATTTTAAGATTTTGTATTTTTTTGATGAAAATGTATATTTTCTGTAGTTTATCATACTACCATTATCAATTTTTATAAAATTGACATACATCAATCATTTCAAAGCTCATTACATTAAATGACACATAATTTAAAAGCCCATTTCATAGAGAAATGTAAAACTGGACCATATTTAGTAACTTGGGTCTAAATAGGTGTTTCAGTGTACTTGTCTTTAACTGACAAATCCTTTTTTCTCAGCTTCAGAAGAATCTGCAATCGCCAAATTCTGTGTGATAATCCTTTGATATTTTGTCAAATTTGATTCTAGATAAAATTAGCTTTGGAAAAATGCACCAAAAATGCATTTTACGTACATGTCTTTAGTATTTTACAGATAGAAAGATAAAAAACGTATTTATCCACAATCTTCTCTGGACAAGTCTGGTCCTGGAGTGTCTTAACAAAATGAAACCACAATATGTAGCTTATTGCAATGAGCAGTGGGAGAAGCCCCAATCTGATGATGACTCTGTTCAATTTATTGAATGGAGTAGAGGGATGGAGCTCTAAAAAGTCCAAATACACTACATGACCAACAGTATGTGGACATCTGCTCGTTCAACATCTCATTCTGAAATCATGGGCATTAATATGGAGTCGGTCCCCCCTTTGCTGCTATAACACCCTCCACTCTTCTGGGAAAGCTTTCCACGAGATGATGGAACATTGTTGCAGGGACTTGCTTCCATTCAGCCACAAGAACATTAGTGAGGTTGGGCACTGATGTTGGACAATTAGGCCTGGCTCACAGTCAGCGTTCCAATTCATTCCAAAGGTGTTCGATAGGGTTGAGGTCAGGACACTGTGCAGGCCAATCAAGTTCTTCCACACCAATCTCAACAAACCATTTCTGTATGGACCTCACTTTGTGCAAGGTGGCATTGTCATGCTGAAACAGAAGAAGGCCTTCCCCAAACTGTTGCCACAAAGTTGGAAGCACAGAATCGTCTAGAATGTCAATGTATCCTGTAGAGTTAAGATGTCCTTTTTCTGGAACTAGGCTGAACCATGAAAAACAGCCCCAGGCTTTACACCACTCCAGCCCATGCTTGGCATTGCATATGGTGATCTTAGGCTTGTGTGCAGCTGCTCAACCATGGAAACCCATTTTATGAAGCTCCTGACGAACAGTTATTGTGCTGATGTTGCTTCCAGAGGCCGTTTATAACTTGTTAGTGAGTGTTGCAAATGAGGACAGACCATTTTTACGCTTTACGAACTTCAGCACTCTGCGGTCCCATTCTGTGAGCTTGTGTGGCCTACCACTTCACGGCTGAGACGTTGTTGCTCCTAGATGTTTCCACTTCACAATAACAGCATTTACAGTTGACCAGGGCAGCTCTAGCAGGACATATATTTGACGAACTGACTTGTTGCAAAGGTGGCATCCTATGACAGTGCCACATTGAAAGTCAATGAGCTCTTCAGTAAGGCCATTCTACTGCCAATGTTTGTCTATGGAGATTGCATGGCTGTGTGCTTTTATACACCTGTCACCAAATAGCCAAATCAATTCATTTGAAAGGGGTGTCCACATATTTTTGTATATATAGTGTATGTAGATAAAGTGAAGGATTACATTGAAACTTTAGCTGGAGGAAACTCCAACACGGTTGGTGAGGTGAAGGAGGTGATGCCTTAGTGGGGAGGAAACTCAATCTGTGGCTCATTTATGAGCTGAATGGCACGGTTGCTGGGGTGAAAACTGTGGTTGAAGCCTTAGCTGGAGTAATTGTTGCATTTCCACTTTCGTTGCACTTGCATTCAGTAGCTTGTATGAATCACATTATTATTATGGATAAGGAGACCCTGGATGGAACATGGATGGTTCCTAATGTTGTTAGACTCTCGCTAGTGTTTCCAGAACAACTGGATCTGATACTAAAATCAGGACCTGCAATTGTAGCAGTGAGCAATTGTAGTGTGGCCTTCAATATGAGTATGTTTTTTATGGACTGCTAAGGCATAAGAATATGAACGTGTGTATTCTTATTTTAAATGTATTCAGGTCTGTACCTGTCTATTAATACTCTGTATTGTATTTTTGTTGGAAGGGTGTGGGCGTACCTCAACAACAGAATGGTGTGGGCGTACACTGGTCATAAAAAAATATGAATGCAAGTAGACCACTGATTGGCCAGCTCATCCTCATCAGGAGGATGACATCATCCTCTATAAGGAAATAGCAAGCATTTTTTAAACGGTCTGTTTGATATTCAAGTTTGAGGTGGGGTTTATGAATAATTTTTTTCTCTCCAATTTATGCTTTGGCCACAAATACGAGTATAGAATGAGTCAACAACATTTGGGTGTGAGTTAACAGAATATGAACTTTTGAAAGTGAGATTTTCACTAGACAGTTACTTTAAGGACAGCCACTCACCGATATGTCAGTTCATACCTCAGTTACACCTCCAACACCGTCAAACATCTGCTATGAGGATGTCGGACAACGCTGGTTAACGCTCTGATTGAATGAGGCCATAAGCAAAGAAGAAAACGCTCACCCAGAAGCGACGCTCCAAGTGGCCTGGGGACTTTAATGCAGGTAAACTTAAAACAGTTTTACCAACTTTTTACCAGCATGTCACATGTGCAACCAGAGAAAAAAAAAATCCTAGACCACCTTTACTCCACACACAGAGATGCATACAAAGCTCTGCCTCACCCTCCATTTGGCAAATCTGACCATAATTGCATCCTCCTGATTCCTGCTTACAAGCACAAAATAAAGCAGGAAGTAGCAGTGACTCGCTCAATACGGAAGTGGTCAGACTGTTTTGCTAGCACAGACTGGAATATGTTCTGGGATTCATCCGATGGCATTGAGGAGCACACCACCTCAGTCATTGGCTTCATCAATAAGTGCATTGACTACATCCTCCCCACAGTGACTGTACATACATATCCAACCAGAAGCCATGGATTACAGGCAACAACTGAATTGAGCTAAAGGCTAGAGCTGCCGCTTTCAAGGAGCGGGAGACTAATCGGGACGCTTATAAGAAATCCTGATACAGTATGCTCTCAGACGAACCATCAAACAAGCAAAGCGTCAATAGAGGATTATGATTGAATCCTACTAAACCGGCTCTGACGTTAGTCAGATGTGGCAGGGCTTGAAAACTATTATGGACTACAAAGGGAAAACCAGACGCGAGCTGCCCAGTTCTGACCAGACGAGCTAAATGCCCTTTATGCTCGCTTTGAGGCAAGCATCACTGAAGCCTACACGAGAGCACCAGCTGTTCTGGATGACTGTGTGATAATGCTCTCGGAAGCTGATGTGAACAAAACCTTTAAACAGGTCAACATTCAGACGGATTACAAGGACGTGTACTCAAAACATGTGCGGACCAACTGTCAAGTGTCTTCACTGACATTTTCAACCTCTCCCTGACCGAGTCTGTAATACCAACATGTTTCAAGCAGACCACCATAGTCCCTGTGCCCAAGGACGCGAAGGTAACCTGCCTAAATGATTACCGCCCCGTGGCACTGACGTTGGTAGTCATTTAATGCTTTGAAAGGCTGGTCATGGCTCACATACACAGCATCTTCCTGGATACCCTTGACCCACTCCAATTCGCATACCGTCCCAACAGATCCACAGATGACGCAATCTCAATCGCACTCCACACTGCCCTTTCTCACCTGGACAAAATGAACACCTATGTGAGAATTCTGTTCATTGACTACAGCTCAGTGTTTAACACCATTGTGCCCACGAAGCTCATCACTATACTAAGGGCTCTGGGACTAAACACCTCCCTCTGCAACTGGATCCTGGACTTCCTGACGGGCTGCCCCCCAGGTGGTAAGAGTTGGCAACAACATGTCTGCCACGCTGATCCTTAACACTGGGGCTCCTCACGGGGGTTTACTCAGTCCCCTCCTATATTCCTTGTTCACCCACGACTGCGTGACCGAACACGACTCCAACACCATCATTAAGTTTGCTGATGACACAACCGTGGTAGGCCTGGCAGTGTGGTGCCAGGACAACCTCTCCCTCAATGTGAGCAAGACAAAGGAGATGATCAATGTGAGCAAGACTACAGGAAAAGGCGGGCCGAACAGGCCCCCATTAACATCGACGGGGCTGTAGTGGAGTGGGTCGAGAGTTTCAAGTTCCTTGGTGTCCACATCACCAATGAACTATCATGGTCCAAACATACCAAGACAGTCGTGAAGAGGGCACGACAAAACCTTTACCCCAACCGGAGACTGAAGAGATTTGGCATGGGTCCCCAGATCCTCAAATGGTTCTACAGCTGCACCATTGAGAGCATTGTGACCGGTTGCATCACTGCCTGGTATGGCAACTGCTCGGCATCTGACCGTAAGGAGCAACAGAGGGTAGTGCAACATTATTTTCAGAATGAGCCCTTTCGTATTGACCAACCTTGAAGATCTCCCCTGTTTATTTCAACTGGTCAGAGGATTGGCTTCAGACGAGCACCGCTTTGGAAACAAGTGTTTTAATTAATACTTTCAATTGCTATCCTCTGGTTTCACATTGTACATCATTTTGTTTATTTATTGTACACAAGTAAAGTCAATTCAAGGATGTTCCCTTTTCTGTTCCAGTTACTTAGGGCCCGATTCCGACCGATGTTAAGCGTGCGTAAATGGAATGTAATTCCCATTTTATGCACCTTTCTCTTAATGCGTATTCTGACCTTGAATTTAAACATAAGAATAGCATGCTATTCGTTTTGGGTGGAGATCGCATAAATGAAGGTGAGGCGGAGGTGTGTCTACAGATATATAGCCTCGTTATTGTTATTTTATTGTGTTACTTTTAATTACTTTTACTTTAGTTTATTTGGTAAATATTTTCTTAAGGCTTCTTGAACTGCACTGTTGGTTAAGGGCTTGTAAGTAAGCATTTCCCGGTAAAGTCTACACTTGTTGTATTCGGTGCGTGTGACAAAAAACGTTTGATTTGATTTGACATGTAGGTAGGGGTAAAGTGACTATACATAGATAATAAACAGTGAGTAGCAGCATGTAAAAACAAAGCTGCCTAGTATAAATGGCACCCTACACATGCTGAATTCCCTAGGTGAGCGGTTCTGTTCATGCTGATATTACACAGACATTTACTACATTCACCCAATTCCATTTGATTAAAAAATACGTACTTTACATAAATTTAAAGTACAATATATTGCTATATAATATAATAAGATTTTAAATGGATCGCAGTGTGTGAGTGTGTAAATCTGTGGAGGCACGGTGTACAATCCAAGTGGCACCCTATTACCTATTTAGTGCACTACCTTTGACAAGGGCTCTATGGCCCTTGACAAAGGTAAAGCAAAATATATAGGAATATGGTGCCATTTAGCAAGCAGACATAGTGGTGAAGTAGTGTAGGTTACCTGCAAAGTGATTTAAAGATGATTGCAACTCTCTCTGGCAGGATGAATCACGTCCGGTAATGAATCTGTCCCTGTACCTGGGATTAAAGGACACACACATGGACACACGGACGGGCGCACGCAACCTCAGTGAGTATCTGGGCCTCTGTTTCTGGAATAGGGAAGCCCTGCAGTGGAATTTAGACCACAGTACAAGGCCCACTCTTACACCTCAGGAGGCCGTACGCACACACACACACATACACAGCCTCTGTGACTTACCAGCACAGCAGCCCCAGCACTCCAACCATTCTTCAGTCTGACCTCACAGTCTACAGACACAAATGCTTTTCATAATTATTTTTTCCCTTTTTTTCTTTTTTCTTTATTACATTTTTTTTGATTCTAAGGGCCCGATTCAGACATAGGAAATTACACCTTTCTTAACGCACGCCTTTTCTACGCACTTCTCAGTAGTTGGTATTCAGACTTACCTAATGAAGGTGTGTAATAACTTAAGACATCCCTTTAAATAAGGTGTACCTTTAAGTTTGAATTCTGTCCACAGACTCAATAGAATATATCGAGAAAACGGGTTCAGAATATTAAGGATCAGTGAAAGAATTCCATCTAAATATATGCATATTCGTCTCCGTTTAAGCACCAATTGGTAGATTTCAAAATACTCTGATCTTGTAGATTATTTAGGTTTAGCAAATTATTTATTAATCATAAAAAAACTGAAGTAGATTATTTAGGTTTAGGAAATTATTTATTAATCATAAAAAAAAATGGTTTGGAGCAACTTTAAGCATGAAAGAAACAAAACGGTGGTTTGATTCATTTTGAAAATTGCCACATTCAGTTCATATAATTATATCAGGGAGAATAGTGTACAATAGCAGGCTATTCCTGTCTATTGCCTGCACTAACCATAGGACTGTATGATGACACAACCAAGTATTACGCCATGAATCGGGTTCAAAATGTTAAGGCTTGGTCTGCGCTTCGCTGCATAATGATTTAATTAGATTGCATGTCTTCTTTTCAAATATATTATCAACTGTTACTAATTATCCTCAGCAACAACTACATGGTCGTGACAGTGTTTACAGATGAAGCAAATGAAGGTAAACAAAACAATGTGATTAAATGGAATGATAATGTAGGCTATAACAACTGAAGGGAACTAACAGTTGAATTTGTGTGGTTACTATGCCTACTGACGGTCGATACTGATAGTGGCTAATATTTAAAATTATAGAAATAGGAAACAGAGAAAGTCGGGGCAGCCTATAATTAAGACTTTCGACAGTACCCATCTTTTCAAGTTAAAAGGCTGAACAATTTAAATTCTGCATAATCGCAGAGAATTTCATAAACGTTACTGTGGGAAAGTTGATAAGTTGATGTGCTTCAGTTTGCTGCATTATGGCTGGTAGCAAACTTTGAAATTGTGTTTTTTTTACATTGGATAAAAGTAGAAACTCAGCTAGAAAATGGTATATCATACACTACAGTTGAGGAACAAAGGGAAAGTAATTCTGCTTTGAAAGTTGATAAACTTGTAACCTCACTTTTGAGAAAATTGCCCTTTAATTTTTTGGTTAACCTACTGGAGAGCTCTTCTTTGTCTACACCCATGCAGCATCGTTCACACCCTCTTAAGCTTTAGCCTCACCCATCTCTTTAAGGATTCATGTGAGGCTATGTACTAAACAACCAAATATTTCAATGCTAAAGGCTGTTTCATACTATGGGTGTGTTGGTAAATTTGATCTGAAGTGCCAGTGTGCACTGGGCGTTCAGAAATTCAGAGCGTTGTCAGATTGTCCGTTTGTAAATTCAGAGCGTTATGCTCTCAGAGTGTTCAGAGTGCACACTGGACGCTCTGTCCAAGGAGTAGGGTTGATCAGAGCGTTCTAACCTAACAACAGCAGTCAAGCACCCAAGCTAACTGGCTATTCAGAGCGTTATCCAGAGCATTGGTGACTGCAACTGTGCTGATGGCAACAATTTAATTACGCTCTTTTGCCAAAGCTTACTGACACTGGCCATATTCAACGGGTGTTGAGCACTCGTACGTTTGTCAGTTATTCTGTGCTCTGGTACACTCAGATGAGAGTTTTCTGAAATTGGAGTAGATAGCCAGAGAGAATTTACCAGCCACGTCTATTGACAGTTGTTGCAGTGACACCAAGAACATTCTATTGAAATAGTTACTTACAGTTGAAGTACACCTTAGCCAAATACATTTAAACTCAGTTTTTCACAATTCCTAAAATGTAATCCTAGTAAAAATTATTTGGTCAATTAGGATCACCACTTCATTTTAATAATGTGAAATGTCATAATAATAGTAGAAATAATGATTTGTTTCAGCTTTTATTTCTTTCATCACATTCCCAGTGGGTCAAAAGTTTACATACACTCAATTAGTATTTGGTAGCATTGTCGTTAAATGGTTTAACTTGGGACAAACAATTTGGGTAGCCTTCCACCATCTTCCCACAATAAGTTGGGTGAATTTTGGCCCATTCCTTCGGACAGAGCTGGTGTAACTGAGTCAGGTTTGTAGGCCTCCATGCTCACACACGCTTTTTCAGTTGTGCTCACAAATGTTCTATGGGATTGAGGTTAAGGCTTTGTGATGGCCACTCCAATGCCTTGACTTTGTTGTCCTTAAGCCATTTTGCCACAACTTTGGAAGTATGCTTGGTGTCATTGTCGATTTGGAAGACCCATTTGTGACTCAGCTTTAACTTCCTGACTGATGTCTTGAGATGTTGCTTCAATATATCCACAACTTTCTTTCCCTATGAAGCCATCTATTTTGTGAAGTGCACCAGCCCCTCCTGCAGCAAAGCACCCCCACAACATGATGCTGCCACCCCTGTGCTTCATGGTTGGGATGGTGTTCTTTGGCTTGCAATCCTCCCCCTTTTCCCTCCTAACATAACGATGGTCATTATGGCCAAACAGTTCTATTTTTGTTTCATCAGACCAGAGGACATTTCTCCAAAAAGTATGATCAGTTGCAAGCTGTAGTCTGGCTTTTTTATGGCGGTTTTGGAGCAGTGGCTTCTTCCTTGCTGAGCGGCCTTTCTGGTTATGCCGATATAGGGCTCCTTTTACTGTGGATACAGATACTTTTGTACCGGTCTCCTCCAGCATATTCACAAGGTCCTTTGCTGTTGTTCTGGGATTGATTGGCACTTTTCACACCAAAGTACATTCATCTCTAGGAGATGGTATGATGGCTGCGTGGTCCCATGGTGTTTATACTTGCGTATAATTGTTTGTACAGATGAACATGGTCCCTTCAGGTGTTTGGAAATTGCGCCCAAGGGTGAACCAGACTTGTCGAGGCCAAAAAGGAGGTCTCGGCTGATTTCTTTTGATTTTCCCATGATGTCAAGCAAGGAGGCACTGAGTTTGAAGGTAGGCCTTGAAATACATCCACAGGTACACCTCCAATTGACTCAAATTATGTCAATTAGCCCAACAGAAGCTTCTAAAGCCATGACATTTTTCTGGAATTTTCCAGCTGTTTATAGGCACAGTCAACATAGTGGATGTAAACTTCTGACCCACTGGAATTGTGATACAGTGAATTATAAGTGAAATAATCTGTCTGTAAACAATTGTTGGAAAAATTACTTGTGTCATGCACAAAGTAGATGTCCTAACCGACTTGCCAAAACCATAGTTTGTTAACAAGAAATTTGTGGAGTGGTTGAAAAACAAGTTTTAATGACTCCAACATAAGTTTATGTAAATTTCCGACTTCAACTGTCCATAGTGGAGTCTTTTTAAGACATGTAGCCAGCTAGCTAAACAATGAACCATAATCCCAACTCATAACGTTACTACCCTGCGTGAATCTGTAGGTAGCTAACCAACCAGGTTCAATGTTAGCTACCTAACAGTAGGCTGTAACTAGCAATACAAATGGCTCTGAGATATGAATAATATGACTACACAGATCATTCACGTAATGTTACCTAGCTAGCCAGCCAGCCAGCTAACATTAGGTAGCTAGCTAACAGTACACTTTAACTTGAAATGAAAACATCTATCTGAAAATTAGAAATGTGTCATACGTTAAAATGTAGCCAGTTAGACTCTTACCGTATACATGGATGGACGCTTCTCCCTCTCTGTCATAGATGCCATGGTTTCCCTTAGTTTGAAGATGTAATCCGTAGACAGGTGTTTTACACAACAACCTTCTGTGTGTTCTCTTTTTGACTCCGTCTGCATATTTGCAATCAAACGCCAGACCAATCAGAACTCATCTCTCGGCATGTCCAGCCCACTCATTATCTCAGCCAATTGTGGCTAGCGGGAAGGTTAGTGTCTTTATCAGTGGCTTAACCAAATAGGCTCATAATTTAAGAATTGTATTCATTTTTACAGATGGCATACTAGTTTGTAATTAAGGCACATGAAAGTTCACATTTTCCAGAAGGTATTTCTGCCAAAAAATGGATCTAAAACAAGTGTCATTTATAGTTACAATTCCATTATCCAAACGGATTACTAATTTACCTAACTCTTATCAATAGCTCAGTGTTATTTCTAGCAAAAAAATAAAGTAGATGTTTTTTCCACTTGGAACTGGTAGATTTCCTAGACCTTCATGATTTTCTCACACGTAAACGTGCTGGAATTATTAGGGAATTAGGTCAAGGTCAGAATACGGCGTATCTCAAATCAAATCAAACATTATTTGTCACATTCACCGAATATAGCAACTGTAGACCTTACAGTGAAATGCATACTTACAAGCCCTTAATTCTTCGGGATTCCTTTCACGAGACGGTTGAGCTAATGGTTGAGCTAATGTAGGCTAATACAACAATAACATTTCCTCGGACATAGACATATCTGATATTGGCAGAAAGCTTAAATTCTTGTTCATCTAACTGCAGTCTCCAGTTTACAGTAGTTATTACAGTGAAATAATACCATGCTATTGTTTGAGGAGAGTGCACAGTTTTGAACATGAAAAGTTATTAATAAACAAATTAGGCACATTTGGGCAGTCTTGATACAACATTTTGAACAGAAATACAATTGTTCATTGGTTCCGTCTAAAACATTGCACATACACTGCTGCCATCTAGTGGCCAATATCTAAATTGCATCTGGGCTGGAATAATACATGATGGCCTTTATCTTGCATTTCAAAGACTATGGTACAAAAAAAAGCTGCATGTTTTGTTCTTTGTATTATCTTTTACCAGATCTGTTCTGTTATATTCTCCTACGTTCCTTTCACAGTACCACAAACTTCAAAGTGTTTCCTTTCAAATGGTACCAAGAATATGCATATCCATGCTTCAGGGCCTTAGTTACAGGCAGTTAGATTTGGGTATGTCATTTTAAGCAAAAATTGAAAAAAAGGGGCGGATCCTGCAGTTCAAGAAGAGTTAAGAAAATATTTACCAAATAAACTAAAGTAAAAATAATAAAAATGTACACGATAAAATAACAATAACGAGGCTATATATCTGTAGACACACCTCCGCCCCACATTCATTTATTCGATCTCCACCCAAAACGAATAGCATACTATTCTTATGTTTCAATTCAAGATCTGCCTCGTTATTGTCTCCACCCCCTCCAGGTGTCGCTTGTTTTCCCCAGTGTATTTATCCATGTGTTTCCAGTATCTGTGCCAGTTCGTTTTGTATGTTTCCATGTCAACCAGCATTTTCCCCATTCTCTTACTTTTTGCATTCTCCTTTTTCTAGTCCTCCTGATTTTGACCCTTGCCTGTTTCTGGACTTTGTACCCGCCTGCCTGACCATTCTGCCTGCTTTGACCACGAGCCAGTCTGCCACTCTGTACCTCCTGGACTCTGATCTGGTTTTGACTTTTTTGCCTGTCCACGACCATTCTCTTGCCTACCCCTTTGGATTAATAAACATTGTAAGACTCCAACCATCTGCCTCCCGTGTCTACATCTGGGTCTCGCCTTGTGCCTTGATAAGGTCAGAATACGCATAAAGAGAAAGGTGCATAAAATGGGCATTATGTTCCATTTACGCACACTTAACTTTTGTCGGAATCAGGCCCTAAGTAACTAGAACAGAAAAGGGAACATCTTTGAATTTAATTTATTTGTGTACAATATATAAACAACATAATGTACCATGTAAAACCAGAGGATAGCACTTAAAAGTATAAACACTTGTTTCCAAAGCTGTGTTCATCTGAAGCCAGTCCTCTGACCAGTTGAAATAAACAGGGGAGGTCGGTCAATATGAAAGGGCTCATTCTGAAAAGTGAATGTTGTCTTAAAACATTGATCCTCAGCTCATGTAATAGTGAGTGCACTATACAGTGCCTTGCGAAAGTATTCGGCCCCCTTGAACTTTGCGACCTTTTGCCACATTTCAGGCTTCAAACATAAAGATATAAAACTGTATTTTTTTGTGAAGAATCAACAACAAGTGGGACACAATCATGAAGTGGAACGACATTTATTGGATATTTCAAACTTTTTTAACAAATCAAAAACTGAAAAATTGGGCATGCAAAATTATTCAGCCCCTTTACTTTCAGTGCAGCAAACTCTCTCCAGAAGTTCAGTGAGGATCTCTGAATGATCCAATGTTGACCTAAATGACTAATGATGATAAATACAATCCACCTGTGTGTAATCAAGTCTCCGTATAAATGCACCTGCACTGTGATAGTCTCAGAGGTCCGTTAAAAGCGCAGAGAGCATCATGAAGAACAAGGAACACACCAGGCAGATCCGAGATACTGTTGTGAAGAAGTTTAAAGCCGGATTTGGATACAAAAATATTTCCCAAGCTTTAACCATCCCAAGGAGCACTGTGCAAGCGATAATATTGAAATGGAAGGAGTATCAGACCACTGCAAATCTACCAAGACCTGGCCGTCCCTCTAAACTTTCAGCTCATACAAGGAGAAGACTGATCAGAGATGCTGCCAAGAGGCCCATGATCACTCTGGATGAACTGCAGAGATCTACAGCTGAGGTGGGAGACTCTGTCCATAGGACAACAATCAGTCGTATATTGCACAAATTTGGCCTTTATGGAAGAGTGGCAAGAAGAAAGCCATTTCTTAAAGATATCCATAAAAAGTGTTGTTTAAAGTTTGCCACAAGCCACCTGGGAGACACACCAAACATGTGGAAGAAGGTGCTCTGGTCAGATGAAACCAAAATTGAACTTTTTGGCAACAATGCATAACGTTATGTTTGGCGTAAAAGCAATACAGCTGAACACACCATCCCCACTGTCAAACATGGTGGTGGCAGCATCATGGTTTGGGCCTGCTTTTCTTCAGCAGGGACAGGGAAGATGGTTCAAATTGATGGGAAGATGGATGGAGCCAAATACAGGACCATTCTGGAAGAAAACCTGATGGAGTCTGCAAAAGACCTGAGACTGGGACGGAGATTTGTCTTCCAACAAGACAATGATCCAAAACATAAAGCAAAATCTACAATAGAATGGTTCAAAAATAAACATATCCAGGTGTTAGAATGGCCAAGTCAAAGTCCAGACCTGAATCCAATCGAGAATCTGTGGAAAGAACTGAAAACTGCTGTTCACAAATGCTCTCCATCCAACCTCACTGAGCTCGAGCTGTTTTGCAAGGAGGAATGGGAAAAAATGTCTCTCGATGTGCAAAACTGATAGAGACATACCCCAAGTGACTTACAGCTGTAATCGCAGCAAAAGGTGGCGCTACAAAGTATTAACTTAAGGGGGCTGAATAATTTTGCACGCCCAATTTTTCAGTTTTTGGTTTGTTCAAAAAGTTTGAAATATCCAATAAATGTCGTTCCACTTCATGATTGTGTCCCACTTGTTGTTGATTCTTCACAAAAAAAATACAGTTTTATATCTTTATGTTTGAAGCCTGAAATGTGGCAAAAGGTCGCAAAGTTCAAGGGGGCCGAATACTTTCGCAAGGCACTGTACATCCCTGGTGTCCGTCTGTTGTATCAACATGACCTTCTCCAGGTTCTTGACCTCCAGGTGACCTGAACAGCGTACACCACCTCCCTGTGATCTGGTGTGACCTCCCTGTACCTGGTGAGAGTGGCAACTCTCCCTGGGTGGCTGTCGCTTTACCTCCCAGTCAAACTACACTACAGTAGGTTCAACCCCTAAGTTCCCCATGTCAGCCTGGGCAGAGTGAAGAGACCAGGGCTGGCACTAACGTAGAGGTAACAGGTGGGGCGTAACACAAAGAAACACACAGATCCTGTGATTCATCCTAATTCATCATCACTTGAGGGGCTAGATATGGGCCGTAGAGTAGGTTTTGAAATAATAATTAGGTGGGTGTTTATATTTGTCCTCTCACATGTACAACTGTGTATTAATATGCATGTGTGAATTGGAAATGTGTTTTTAGCATATCCCAACTCCCCCTGAGACACCCTCGGAGAGTGGGTTCACGGCCAGGGTCTGCCATTATCAACAGCGAATGGAGCAATTAGGGTCAAGTGCCTTGCTGAAGGGCACATCGACAGATTGTTTACCTTGTCGGCTGAGGGATTCGAACTAGCAACTTTTCAGTTACTGGCCCAACACTCTAACTGCTAGGCTACCTACTGTAGATGAAATAATATTAAAAAACATCTACGTTACATGTGAGAAATCATAACTGACTCTTCAAACTAAGTTTAAAATAGAAACTGACTAATATCAATTCAAACCAGACAGATGGAGAAAAAGATCAAACAGGCAAATCACGTAGCTGAATAATACGGACCAGTAGAGTTGATTCCCCTGGAGTACATTTACATTTGAGTCATTTAGCAGACGCTCTTATCCAGAGCGACATACAGTTAGTGCATTCATCTTAAGATACTGTAGCTAGGTGAGACATAGGTGGCTATCACATATCACTGTCGTAGTAAGTAAAAAAAAAAGATAAACAAATGAAGGCTTCTATCACACCGTCTCTAGTATCACACCGTCTCTAGAGATCAGACTAACATTTCCCACATTATTCGTTTGGAGCTCAAACAGAATGACATAAGAATCCTGACCAGGAATGTGATGAACAAATTCCTTTGAAATGCCATATCCTGTCATTTGCATAGAATGCGGAATAGCGACACTGTTATGTAGATTCTGAGATGAGAACTAACATGAGAGTTAGGGTTACATGTTTCCATATTTGTCTTTTTTAGGACCACATTATGGAAATATCTCTGAAATGTTTGACGTTTTATATTCTATCCTCGAACCCAAATAGAGCTCTCTCATAACCCTGGAGGATAAATAAGTGTCATATCTCTAGATGGCTGATGAAATGGTATCAACTTTTAATTAAAGTGAATAGTAGGACTCTGATTTATATTTCAGAGCTAATTAGCATGGCGACTCAGGGGACTGGAATGATTAGACACGTAAAGACTCCCCACGGTAGCTGCAGGCTGCAGGGTGGATCCTCTCACGCTCCAAAGCTGCAGACTGCATCTTTACTGAGAAACTACAATGCAAGCATTACAGGAGCATTATTTTCGGCATGTAACACCAGAAGCAGCTAATGGAGGCAGTAAGCAACAGCAAGAGGTCCTTTTTTTTATTCTATTTTTTTTTACACTTCAGAAGAGCGAGTGTTTCACTACTGTGCACTGCACTTACGTTACGTGTCTGGTGTAGTTTGGCAGTTTCGCCATAGTTATTGTATGCTAGTTTCCATGTCAACATTTCTCCTCACACCTAATTTCCTTCCTTTTGTGTGGACTTTGTATCCATGGCAACCATATCTTTTCCAGTTAGTAGAAACATACTGATTAAATGGTTTTGGACAATCGCATTAGAGACAGATGCATCAGGTTGCCTGGACAGTATTTTACTTTTCTGTCCCTTGTATTAATCTCATTAGGATTTGGGTCACTGTTAGCCACCCATAGCACTCAGAAGAAGAAAGAATGTAATGGACACAAATAACTATTTATGATGTAAGCTCACACAAATAGGGTGTAGCTTATTTAGTAGATAGTTTATGTACAGAAACATACACATAAATAATGATGTTATGAAAACAGTCTGGAGGACTGAGATTTTGTATTGGCAAGTGACATAGCTGCATACCATCTGTGGTTCATTATTGCCACATTTTAACGTTTGGCTTTAGCACAAGAAAGAACATATCACCACACAGCTGTTACAACAAATCCAACCTTTTTCTGCTGGAGATGAGCCCAGGCCAACGCGTGTAAGATAAATGGAGTATTAAAGGAATATTGTGTGCTCCCAATAACAGATGAGAGATGACTCCATTCATTGATTCAAAATAGAGGTATGGTTTTATTTATGAAATTGACATTGCCAATATCAGATGAATCTAAAAACGTAACAATATGAACAAGTCTATGATGAGGAGACTCCTGTAGAGTTGAGCTTCTCTTCTACATCAGTAAAGGTGGGCACAGGTCATGGAGATGGTAATAGGGCTCTAGAATCACTGTGTTAAGTACAATAAATGGTATGGCAGGCCGACATTAAAGCTACAATTTGAGAAACAAGCGGATGCCTTCCCCTGAATAGGCTTTGATAGAGGACAATAACATAGCTGTACATAGCTATTTCCTCTCGCCTCTAACATACTGGTACGTCAACTCCCCTTCTCTCCTCTCTGATCCCGGCTCTACTGCCTTCCTGCAATATACCACTCATTTCCCATATCATATTCCTCTAAAACACTGGAATGACATCTGAATAATACCCAATTTACAACGAATTGACGTGAGCATGTCTTGCCGTTCTGCACTCGCATGACAGGAAACCTGGCACATAAAGTGGTTCTGATTCATTTGGCCGATTTTTTTCTGACATCCACTCCCAGTTCCTTCTAACTCAGTATGGTGTGGAGGCTGAGTGGGGGCTGGTTAAATAGACACACCTGCAGAGAGGCAGATATGGCAGCCTGCATCAGCCATGATGATAGATATTATTTAACTTCTATGATGTTTGATGTTTTTTCGAACGGCTTCACTAGCGGCTTTCTAGCGGTGGTAGATTGCTTCTATTGAGCGGCCCTGTCATAAGGCAAGGCAGGTGTACTGCTTTAGCAAAGTAGGAAAGAATTAGAAGTCTGAGTCGTTAGGTAAAAAAACGTTCGCTCCTTCTCATTATAGGGAGCTATTTTTGCAGGTCAGTCACTGACTCCATTCCAAATGGCACCCTATTCCCTGTATAGTGCACTACTTTTGACCAGACTCAACAGGGCTCTGGACAAAAGTAGTGCACTATATACAGAATAAGGTGTCATTTGGGACGCACACATAGTCTCACTCGCAGTCAAAGATCAAAGACGTAGATGTCGCCCCCCCCAAAAAAAGAGCCCCATTTCAATTCATTTCAATTCATTCCGTGTCAATTATGTCCTAATGACTTGTCTTTTTAGTCTGTGTAAAGTGTAAAAGGCTATTTCAATTCTTAGAGCACCTGTTCAGTCATCTCAGCTGAGTTGGAGTCACTTAGAGCCCATCTCTATACCTCTACGTAATTATAGCTAAATCAATTGACAAGACATATTACATTGCTCTTCATCTTGTGAATGTTGAGTACATCTACACAGTTCCACAGAGTTTAGTGAAATGTTTTTTTGTTAAATGCTTGGGCTACATCTCAAATGGCACCTAATTCTATATACTGTAGGCCTTTATTGCACTACTATTGAATTGACCGGGGCCATTTCGGACACAGCCTTTATGTAGGCTAACTATGCTCCAATGTACTGGATAAGGATGTAGGCCTATAGGTGTGTAAGGACAGTAGCTGTGTGCCTGTGTGATAATACATGTTTGCGACTTGATGAAGCTACTGCTTGCTATAGGCACTGGACGAGCAGGCATAGGTGTCTAAAGCCCCCTATAGTTGATGTCCGCACCCCGCAGAAATATGATTAGCATAATAAATCCCCATCAAAATCTGTCTGTTTAAGCTAGAGATACAGTGTGTTCGGAAAGTATTCAGACCCCTCTACCTTTTCCACATTTTGTTACAGCCTATCTGTAACAAAAAGGCAAAACAGGTTTTTAGACATTTTTGAAAATGCTGAAATGAAATATTACATTTACATAAGTCTTCAGACTCTTTACTCAGTACTTTGTTGAAGCACTTTTGACAGTGATTACAGCCTAGATTCTTCTTGGGTATGACGCTACAAGCTTGACACACCTGTATTTGGGGAGTTTCTCCCATTCTTCTCCGCAGATCCTCTCAAGCTCTGTCAGGTTGGATGGAGAGCGCTCAAATTGTATTCTTCACATACCTCGGATACAGCAAGTGTAGACCTTACAGTGAAATGCTTACTTAACCAAAAATGCGGTTTTAAGACAAATAAGTTAAAAAAGCATTGACTAAAATCAACTAAGAAGTTGTTATCCTGGCACCACACTGCTAGGTCTCTGACCTCCTCTCTATAGGCTGTCTCATCATTTTCGGTGTTCACTGTTGTGTCGTCGGCAAACTTAATGACGGTGTTTGAGTCGTGCTTGGCCATGCAATCATGAATGAACAGGGAGTACAGGATGGGACTGAGCACGCACCCCTGAGGGGCCCCCAGTGTTGAAGATCAGCGTGACAGATGTGTTGTTACCACCCTTACCACCTGGGGGTGGCCCATCAGGAAGTCCAGGGTCCAGTTGTAGAGGGAGGTGTTTAGTCCCAGGGTCCTTAGCTTAGTGATGAGTTTTGAGGGCATTATGGTGTTGAACGCTTAGCTGTAGTCAATGAATAGCATTCTCACGTAGGTGTTCCTTTCGTCCAGGTGGGAAAGGGCAGTGTGGAGTGCAATAGTGATTGCACAGTATTATCTGTGGATCTGTTGTGGCGGTATGCAAATTGGAGTGGGTCTAGGGTTTCTTGGATAATCGGGATGATGTGAGCCATGACCAGCCTATCAAAGCACTTCTTGGCTACAGACGTGAGTGCAACAGGTCGGTAGTCATTTAGGCAGCTTATCTTGGTGTTCTTGGGCACAGGGACTATAGTTGTCTGCTTGAAACATGAAGGTACACTTGAAGTAGGAAGTTTACATACACTTAGGTTGGAGTCATTAAAACTTGTTTTTCAACCACTCCACAAATTTCTTGTTAACAAACTATAGTTTTGGCAAGTCAGTTAGGACATCTACTTTGTGCATGACACAAGTAATCTTTCTAACAATTGTTTACAGACAGATTATTTCACTTATAATTTACTGTATCACAATTCCAGTGGGTCATAAGTTTACATACACTATGTTGACTGTGCCTTTAAGCATCTTGGAAAATTAAAGAAAATAATGTCATGGGTTTAAAAGCTTCTGATTGTAGACCTCCGCAAGTCTGGTTCATCCTTGGGAGCAATTTCGAAACGCCTGAAGGTACCACATTCATTTGTACAAACAATAGTACGCAGGTATAAACACCATGGGACCTAGAGATGAACGTACTTTGTTTGCTAAAAGTGCAAATCAATCCCAGAACATCAGCAAAGGACCCTGTGAAGACTTTTGAGGAAACAGATACAAAGAATCTATATCCACAGTAAAACGAGTCCTATATCAACATAACCTGAAAGGCCGCTGAGCAAGGAAGAAGCCACTGGTGCAAAACCAGTGCCATAAAAATGCCAGAATACAGTTTGCAACTGCACATGGGGACAAAGATCGTACTTTTTGGAGAAATGTAGAACTGGTTGACCATAATGACCATCGTTATGTTTGGAGGCAAAAGAGGGACGCTTGCAAGCCGAAGAACACCATCCCAACCGTGAAGCACGGGGGTGGCAGCATCATGTTGTGGGGGTGCTTTGCTGCAGGAAGGACTGGTGCACTTCACAAAATAGATGGCATCATTGGGCAGGAAAATTAGGTGTATATATTGAAGCAACATCTCAAGACATCAGTCAGGAAGTTAAACCATGTGTCTTCCAAATGGACAATGACCCCAAGCATACTTCCAAAGTTGTGGCAAGATGGACAGCAAAGTCTGTATTGGAGTGGCCATCACAAAGTCCTGACCTCAATCCTATAGAAAATGTGTGGGCAGAACTGAAAAAGTGTGTGCGAGCAAGGAGGCCTACAAACCTGACTCAGTTCCACCAGCTCTGTCAGGAGGAATGGGCCAATATTCACCCAACTTATTGTGGGAAGCTTGTGGAAGGCCACACTAAAAGTTTGACCCAAGTTAAACAATTTAAAGGCAATGCTACCAAATACTAATTGAGTGCATGTAAACTTCTGACCCATTGGGAATGTAATTAAATAAATAAAAGCTTAAATTAATCAATCTCTCTACTATTATTCTGACATTTCACATTCTTAAAAATAAAGTGATGATCCTAACTGACCTAAGACAGGGAATTTTACAAGGATTAAATGTCAGGAATTGTGAAAAACTGAGTTTAAATGTATTTGGCTAAGGTGTATGTAAACTTCCAACTTCAACTGTATATAGACAATCAATAAAATGTGGACTCCAATCAAGTTGTGGAAGCATATCAAGGATGATCAATGGAAACAGGATGCACCTGACTTCAATTGCGAGTCTCATAGCAAAGGGTCTGAATACTATATTTATTTTTAATACATTTGCAAACATTTCTAAAAACTTGTTTTTGCTTTGTCCTTATGGTTAATTGTGTGTAGCTTGATGAGGAAAATAAGTAAAGAAAATAATAATAATCAATTGTAGAATAAAGCTGTAACGTAACAGAACGTGGAAAAAGGGAAGGGGTCTGAATACTTTCCGAATGCACTATCATTTTTTTTGCATGGACTGCATCCCAATACACTCCATCTGCCAATGGCGGCCTTCCACATCTGTGGTGGAAGGTGGCCGAGCCTAAGTGGTATTTGTGAGACATTAATCGAAAATCAGTCTTCTCACAAAGAAGTCTGCAGCCTCTGAACGGTTTGTCTTACAAACTAATTCAACCACCATGGAAAGATGAGACTCTCACGAACACATGCATGTCGGTTTTGGTTTTGCTCTAGGAACCCCACAAGACTCACAATACTAGTATGAAGGCAGCCTGGTACCAGTTCAAAAAATTAATTTAAGTTTAGTACCTAAAGAACGTTTAAATATATGTCATTTTTTAAAAATAGTGTCCTCATCTTTCTTATATCACTCAGATATACGACAGACACTTCAAAACAAACTTCCTTTAGAATAGTTTTCTGACTATCTGTTCAATGTGTTTCTATGGGCTAATAGCATTAAGGCCACATTCAGTGTTTCATCAAATTATTTAAAAAAAAATGTTTATACTTACAGGGGTCCTAAAATTCAAAATCAAATAGCTAAATGATCCTTGGTATGACCATCTTAAAACAATTCCATATGTTAGCTTAGTAGAAAACCAGCCCCAGGCCCTTAGACCTTACGGGGCTTTAAGACACAAAATATAAGCTACTTGCTGATATCAAGCTCTTTACAAAAAACCTTCTCTAATGAAGGAAGATAAATTACGCAAGTTATTTGCTTAGCTACATGCCAAATGGATATGCTACCCTCATTTAGCCTATCTGAAACATATCAGGCAGAGGGGACAGAGATGGGGAGGCTCTATGATGGTCACAGAGCATGAAAATGAATGACGCTTGAAGATTGAAATTCAGGGAGGACTGATAATGTTTGGCAAAGCCATCATTGTCGACATATGAAAAGGCCTGGACGAACGGCACTCTCCACCAGCTCTAGCTGTTCATGTTAAATACTAATACTGCCCAGAGAATACAGGGAACAGCTACCAGTGGCTATTTCATTAGACTATTGAGGAGTTTGTATCTATCTATCTATCTATCTATCTATCTATCTATTTATCTATCTATAAATCTATCTATCTGTCAGTCTGTCTGTCTGTCTGTCTGTCTGTCTGTCTGTCTGTCTGTCTGTCTGTCTGTCTGTCTGTCTGTCTGTCTGTCTGTCTGTCTGTCTGAATCAGCACCTTGTAGGAGACTCTGCTGGGCCTCTATCCCTTGTTTAGTTATAGTGAAAAATCAACCTGGACCTCTTATTCAAACTCCCACTACGAATGGCCAGTGCTGACCAGTCAAACAACCTCTGTGTCGTGACAGCCATCTCTCACACACACACACACTGCTCTCCTATCAGCAGGCTGTATCAGCGGTCCATTGGTCCTAAAGATATGCTGCTGTGTGTAGAATCATTCTACAGCCAATCACCCCTCCTGCTGTTTGCCTCTGCCCTGTCTCCCACTGGCTGTCTTCTCTTCTGTGTCACTGAGCAGGGTCTAAGGCCCGCTCTTACACTTCAGGAGGCCACACACACATGCTTGCACGCATGCACAAACAGACACACACTCCTCCATCGTCACCTCGCTCTCTCAGCCACCCCAACTGTGTGTTCTGTGTTCCCCTCTGCTTTTTTCACGGATCGACAGGCCCATGGGCCAACTGGGAGGTGAAAGGAGGCAGGATTCACACGCAGACACACACACACAGACACACACACACACACACACACACACACAGACACACAGACACACAGACACACAGACACACAGACACACACACACACATGCGCAATCACACACTTACTCTCAAACTATATATTTCCTGTCGCTCTTACTCCCACCCTTCCCTTTTTTTTTAGCTGGAACATAATTGTTATCGCCTCCTGTCATATGAAGATGGAACAGCACCGACAACTACAAAAGGATGATTTTAGGAGGCTGATGGAAGTGCGTGAACTGCTTGTGTGTGTGTCTGTGTGTGTCTGTGTGTGGGTGTGTTTGTGTGTGTGTTTGTGTGTGTGTGTGTGTGTGTGTGTGTGTGTGTGTGTGTGTGTGTGTGTCAGAGCCCCCAGTGGGACATCTTTTTGCTCAGGTCCTCAGTGGAATGGGATGATAAGGGACAGTTGAGTGGGTGGGAACTAAATGTAGCTAGCTAGGAGCTGGGGGATGGGCTAGAAATGATTCACTGCAGGCTAATTCAAAACGGTCACTCAGTGTTTGCCTGCAATTTCACACTTTCTACTTGATGTGCTTGCACACTGCTTTAGCATCACTCCAACACACAGAGAGAGAGAGAGAGAGAGAGAGGTGATGAGAGAGCAAGATGGATTCCAACATTATATCATGGAATTTGGAAGGAGCCCAGGTTTCTAATAGAGAACAGCTGCTCCCATCCAACCCTCCTCTCAGACTTGCAGGCTAACAAACATGTGTCCAGTTAAATCAATGGAATAGAATCAGCTCAGCCTCAAATCATACCCTTATGCAATGGCTCCTGTACTCTCACTCTGGCAAATTAACAATGTATAACAACATTTCCAAAGATGAACACTAGGCTAGTTCATGGGAGAGGTAGAGCTATGATAAGCTTTAAAGCTGAGATCCGCGATAGGCGAAACAGTGAAACAGATAAATATTGTAGGTGTGAGTTCATTGTCTGAGGCTATCCCTGGTATTTTGGATATTTAGCAGAGTTCTTTTGGTTTGGATAGCTCCAGGCTTGTTCTCAATGTTGCCACCCTGAGACCTCAACACAAAACTACATCGACGCGAACGCTAAAGCACATTCATTCTTACTACAAGAAAACTACCATAGAAGGTCCTTGGTTTGGTTCTCCAGGAAAACAAAAATGGCAATTTTATCTTAATTGATTTTGGAGGAGCACTCCAACACGGCAATACAAAAACCTTAAAATTACAACCTTAAAAGGACAATGGACTTTGCCAATTGCAAAAAGTCCATTCAGAACATTGACCATGGAGACTGTGTCCAAAATCGCACCCTACTCCCTATTCAGTGCACTACTTTTGACCAGGCCCTATAGGTCTTTGGTCAAAAGTAGTCCACAAAATAGAGAATAGGGTGTCGTTTGGGACACATACAGAGAGTGGGCTATAGCAGGCTAGCACAATGAAATGAATGACGTAAGTCTTTTCTGAGTGCATTGCAACCCCATAATCTGTAAGAAAAGTGGAGTCATTTTCCTTTGATCGTCACTGGAGCCTGAGCCTCATGTATGTTGGCTCTCTCTTCTTTCTCTTTCTTCCTTTCTTTTTCTCTTTTCCTCAGTGACTCCAACGTCCACATCAAAGGAGAGTTTATTTGTTTGTTTGGTCGATGGCCGGACAGAGGATGTTGTGTGTGTGTGTGTGTGTGTGTGTGTGTGTGTGTGTGTGTGTGTGTGTGCGCGTGTGCAAGTGTCCTATCATATGAGATGTTTTGATAAAAAAAAGTATCCTCCTTTGATAAAACCAGCTTCTTCAGTTTCCTTAAATAACGAACAGCTGATGAACAATACCAGATTAACCGTGTTCTGTATAATTGTTGCCCTATTTATGATTCTTATGATTCTTCTGGATTGTTCTACTGCAGTGACTAAGAATGAACCTCAGATCTCTTCTGTAACACCTGCAGGTCCTGTAGAAGACTAACTAGCCAAAATACACACACACACACATACACACACACACACACACACACACACACACACACACACACACACACACACACTTCTCTGACAACCTCAGGTACTGTAAGTGGGGAGGTCTGTGGTGAGAGTTTCATTAAGATTAGTTTCAATGAAGCACTGTTATAATGAACTAGTGTTCCACCTGGATTAAGATTGAAAGAGGACAAAACCCCTAGGCTTTACAGACGCACACACACACACACACACACACACACACACACACACACACACACACACACACACACACACACACACACACACAATGTGTACTGCAGGATTAAAAGCAGCTGACAAAAATCCATTGGTATACAACATGACTACTGCTTTAAGGGTCTGACAGACTAAAGTGGGCCTTTTTTCTGTGTTTCCTATGACCAGAATCAGCCAGACTGACAATTTCAATGAATCAAGTGTCACCTCCATCCATCCGGGACACCCAAGCCTGGTCCCAGATCTGTTTGTGCGGTCATACCAACACCTAGCGAGACAGCACAAACCGATCTGTGGCCAGACTAGGGACTCCCTGCTGTGGGAATATAAATATCCATTGTATTTAACAATTGAATCCCAACCGCCCTATTACAGAATCTCTTGGGGAAATGGAAGATACTACAGTGCCTTGCGAAAGTATTCGGCCCCCTTGAACTTTGCGACCTTTTGCCACATTTCAGGCTTCAAACATAAAGATATAAAACTGTATTTTTTTGTGAAGAATCAACAACAAGTGGGACACAATCATGAAGTGGAACGACATTTATTGGATATTTCAAACTTTTTTAACAAATCAAAAACTGAAAAATTGGGCGTGCAAAATTATTCAGCCCCTTTACTTTCAGTGCAGCAAACTCTCTCCAGAAGTTCAGTGAGGATCTCTGAATGATCCAATGTTGACCTAAATGACTAATGATGATAAATACAATCCACCTGTGTGTAATCAAGTCTCCGTATAAATGCACCTGCACTGTGATATTCTCAGAGGTCCGTTAAAAGCGCAGAGAGCATCATGAAGAACAAGGAACACACCAGGCAGGTCCAAGATACTGTTGTGAAGAAGTTTAAAGCCGGATTTGGATACAAAAAGATTTCCCAAGCTTTAAGCATCCCAAGGAGCACTGTGCAAGCGATAATATTGAAATGGAAGGAGTATCAGACCACTGCAAATCTACCAAGACCTGGCCGTCCCTCTAAACTTTCAGCTCATACAAGGAGAAGACTGATCAGAGATGCAGCCAAGAGGCCCATGATCACTCTGGATGAACTGCAGAGATCTACAGCTGAGGTGGGAGACTCTGTCCATAGGACAACAATCAGTCGTATATTGCACAAATCTGGCCTTTATGGAAGAGTGGCAAGAAGAAAGCCATTTCTTAAAGATATCCATAAAAAGTGTCGTTTAAAGTTTGCCACAAGCCACCTGGGAGACACACCAAACATGTGGAAGAAGGTGCTCTGGTCAGATGAAACCAAAATTGAACTTTTTGGCAACAATGCAAAACGTTATGTTTGGCGTAAAAGCAATACAGCTGAACACACCATCCCCACTGTCAAACATGGTGGTGGCAGCATCATGGTTTGGGCCTGCTTTTCTTCAGCAGGGACAGGGAAGATGGATCAAATTGATGGGAAGATGGATGGAGCCAAATACAGGACCATTCTGGAAGAACCTGATGGAGTCTGCAAAAGACCTGAGACTGGGACGGAGATTTGTCTTCTAACAAGACAATGATCCAAAACATAAAGCAAAATCTACAATGGAATGGTTCAAAAATAAACATATCCAGGTGTTAGAATGGCCAAGTCAAAGTCCAGACCTGAATCCAATCGAGAATCTGTGGAAAGAACTGAAAACTGCTGTTCACAAATGCTCTCCATCCAACCTCACTGAGCTCAAGCTGTTTTGCAAGGAGGAATGAGGAAAAATTTCAGTCTCTCGATGTGCAAAACTGATAGAGACATACCCCAAGCGACTTACAGCTGTAATCACAGCAAAAGGTGGCGCTACAAAGTATTAACTTAAGGGGGCTGAATAATTTTGCACGCCCAATTTTTCAGTTTTTGATTTGTTAAAAAAGTTTGAAATATCCAATAAATGTCGTTCCACTTCATGATTGTGTCCCACTTGTTGTTGATTCTTCACAAAATATACAGTTTTATATCTTTATGTTTGAAGCCTAAAATGTGGCAAAAGGTCGCAAAGTTCAAGGGGGCTGAATACTTTCGCAAGGCACTGTATGTAGGTCATACAGTAGCAATAAAGAGAACAGGTTCAATATGATAATATCTGGACAATTGCTTGATCTTATTCTGTGGGATGGATATATAAATATTATCTTATCTAAAGGACATGGTATTTTACTGAGGAAAGTGCTGGGAAGAACTCGTATTGCGGTGAGGGTGAGATACAGTACAGGAAGACCTTTTAGCTCATTTTGAACAAATACTTTGGACTCGTAATATGTGTCACTCAGTGGTGTAAAGTAATTACGTAAAAATACTTTACAGTACAATTAACGTCGTTTTTTGGGGGTATCTGTATTTTACTTCACTATTGTTATTTTTGACTACTTTTACTTCACCACATTCCTAAAGAAAATAATGTACTTTTTACTCCACACCCAAAAGTACTTGTTACATTTAGAATTCTTAGCAGGACAGGAAAATGGTCCAATTCACGGACTACCTAAACACAGATGCTTCATTTGTAAATTATGTCTGAGTGTTCGAGTGTGCCCCGTCTATCCGTAAATTTAAAAAACAAGAAAATCCTGCCGTCTGGTTTGCATAATTTAAGGAATATTAAATTATTTATACTTTTCCTTTGATACTTAAGTACATTTTACCAATTATATTTACTTTTGATAATTAAGTATATTTAAAACCAAATACTTTTAGACTTTTACTCAAGTAGTATTTTACTGGGTGACTTTTACTTTTACTTGATTTGTTTTCTATTACGGCATCTTTACTTTTACTCAAGTATGACAATTGGGTACTTTTTCCACTACTGGTGTCACTTCTTTAGTTCAAATAGTAAGGTGTGACATGGAGATGTTGTTATTGGCAATATTGTGCCTGGAATAAATCTTATCAAGCGTCTTTATTTTCACTCTGAAATTCCATATCACAGAGACGTTTGATTGTGTCCAACAAAAACCGTTAACCTGACAAAAATGAATTTTTCAGCTCTCTACCTGAGACGAGATAGACCAAGACCCAGAACTGACACAACAAAACAGCCCAGACAGCCACCTTCAGACCTCCAGCCTCTTCATACAGTATGACACCCTGTCAGAGATATGCAGACTAGGCATGTGTTTTTTCTCTTCTATTTAGCGATTAGATAATAAGATTGATGGTCAGGCAGAAACAGAGCGACAGAGCAAAGCAAACAGAGAGGAAAGTAAGACAGATCGACACTGATCAGACGACAGGTAAACAGACAAACATTTATTAATAAATTGTCTCTGACATATTCATATATTCCCTGACATTTTCATATAGGGTGATTATTGCTCTACTCTGCATGGGAAGTCAGACAGAGGTATGCTGTTATCACCTTCTGTCAGGTAAAAAAATTCATCTGACAGAAAAAAAATAAAAAAGTCCCACAAGCTCGTTCACTTTGTTTTTCCAAGGTACACATACAGTACCAGTCAGTTTGGATACACCTACTCATTCAAGGGTTTTTCTTTATTTTTACAATTTTCTACATTGTAGAATAATAGTGAAGACATCAAAATTATGAAATAATATATACGGAATCATGTAGTAACCAAAAAAAAGTTAAACAAATCTAAATATATTTTATATTTGCGATTCTTCAAAGTAGCCACCCTTTGCCTTGATGACAGCTTTGCACATTCTTGGCATTCTCTCAACTAGCTTCATGAGGTAGTCACCTGGAATGCATTTCAATTAACAGGTGTGCCTTGTTAAAAGTTAATTTGTGGAATTTCTTTCTTTCTTAACGCATTTGAGCCAATCAGTTGTGTTGTGACATGGTAGGGGTGGTATACAGAAGATAGCCCTATTTTCTAAAAGACCAAGTCCATATTATGGCAAGAAGAGCTCAAATAAACAGTCCATCATTACTCTAAGACATGAAGGTCAGTCAATGTGGAAAATTTCAAGAACTTATAAAGTTTCTTCAATTGCAGTCACAAAAACCATCAAGCGCTTTGGTGAAACTGGCTCTCATAAGGACCGCCACAGGAAAAGAAGACCCAGAATTACCTCTACTGCAGAGGATAAGTTCATTAGAGTTACCAGCCCCAAATAAATGCTTAACAAACTTAAAGTAACAGACACATTTCAACATCAACTGTTCAGAGGAGACTGCGTGAATCAGGCCTTCATGGTCGAATTGCTGCAAAGAAACCACTACTAAAGGACACCAATAAGAAGCGACTTTCTTGGGCCAAGAAACACAAGCAATGGAAATCTTTCCTTTGGTCTGATGTTTCCAAATTTGAGATTTTGGTTCCAACCGCCGTGTCTTTGTGAGACGCAAAGTAAATGAACGGATGATCTCCACATGTGTGGTTCCCGCCATGAAGTATGGAGGAGGAGGAGGTGTGATGGTGCTTTCAAGGCATTCAAGGCACACTTAACCAGCATGGCTACCACAGCATTCTGCAGCGTTACACCATCCCATCATGTTTGCGCTTAGTGGGTCTATCATTTCTTTTTCAACAGGACAATGACACAACACACCTCCAGGCTGTGTAAGGGCTATTTGACCAAGAAGGAGAGTGATGGAGTGCTGCATCAGATGACCTGGCCTCCACAATCACCCGACCTCAACCCAATTGAGATGGTTTGGGATGAGTTGGACCGCAGAGTGAAGGAAAATCAGCCAACAAGTGCTCAACATACATAGGAACTCAAAAGCATTCCAGGTGAATCTGGTTGAGAGAATGCAAAAAGTGTGCAAAGCTGTCATCGACAAAGGGTGGGTACTTTGAAGAATCTCATATATATTTTTTAAACACCTTTTTGGTTACTACGTGATTCCATATGTGTTGTTTCATAGTTTTGATGTTCTGTTATTCTACAATGTAGAAAATAGTAAGAATTCTTGTAACTAGGGGGCAGTATTTTCATTTTTGGAAAAATAACGTTCCCAAAGTAAACGGGCTATTTTGTCAGGACAAGATGCTAGAATATGCATATAATTGACAGTTTAGGATAGAAAACACTCTAAAGTTCCCAAAACTGTAAAAATATTGTCTGTGAGTATAACAGAACTGATATTGCAGGCGAAAGCCTGAGAAAAATCCAATCCGGAAGTGACTCATGTTTTGAAAGCTCTGCGTTCCGATGCGTCCCTATTGAGCAGTGAATGGGCTATCAACCAGATTCCTTTTTCTACGTATTCCCCAAGGTGTCTACAGCATTTTGACCTAGTTTCACGCATTTATGTTGTTGAATGAGCGTAAGCGACTATATTGCGTAAGTGGTCACCTGATGGCTCTCAGAGTGATTCTTGCGTAAAATACAGAGTTAGCCATTTTTCCTCTCAGTCCTACTGAAATTCCAATTGTCCCGGGGGATATATTATCAAATAGATATTTGAAAAACACCTTGAGGATTGATTATAAACAACGTTTGCCATGTTTCTGTCGATATTATGGAGCTAATTTTGAATATTTTTCAGTGTTTTCCTGACCGCAATTTCCGGTCGATTTCTCAGCCAAACGTGAAGAACAAACGGAGCTATTTCGCCTACAAAAATAATATTTTTGGAAAAAAGGAACATTTGCTATCTAACTGGGAGTCTCGTAAGTGAAAACATCCAAAGGTCATCAAAGGTAAACGATTTAATTTGATTGCTTTTCTGATTTTCGTGACCAGGTTGCCTGCTGCTAGCTAGGCATAATGCTATGCTAGGCTATCGATAAACTTACACAAATGCTTGTCTTGCTTTGTCTGTAAAGCATATTTTCAAAATCTGAGATGACAGGGTGATTAACAAAATGCTAAGCTGTGTTTCAATATATTTCACTTGTGATTTCATGAATCTGAATATTTCCTAGTAATATTTATGTCTGTTGCGTTATGCTAATTAGTGTCAGATGATGATTACACTCCCGGATCCGGGAAGGGTAGTTACAACAGGTTAGAAAACCCCTTGAATGAGTAGTTGTGTCCAAACTTTTAAATGGTACTGTACATCTTTTTAACTTTACTTCCCCCTCTTCCGCCTTGTCTCCCAACCTTAATAGAACATATAAGAGAGAGGAGGAGAGGGGGAGAGAGAGAGAGAATGTGGGGGTAAGAAAGAGAGAGTGTGGTCATAAGAGAAGAAGATATGGGGGAGAGAGCGAGTGTCGGGGAGAAGATAGATATGTTGGGGAGAGAGCGTGTGTGAGGGGAGAGAGAGAACAGATATGGGGACAGAGACTGGGTTAGGTAGAGAAAGTGAAATTGAAATTTGGAACAGCGACATAAACAGAGTGCTCCTCTGTGGGTCCATAGGTCACACCAGTAGTAGTAACTTCATTATACAGAACTTTCCCTGTGACTTTAGTGTAGACAGCTACTTAGACAGCTACTTAACAAGGAAGTTAACCTTCAGGAAGGAAAATGGAGACTTCAGTTTGACCACATGGCTAATTAGTGCTGTCAGGTGAGCATACCTTCAGTTTTAGCTCCACATCCCAGCGTGTGATCTCAGTTTTACTCTCTGTAAGCATCTTACTTCTGAAAAAGTCACATAGTCTACATTGCTGTAAACTTTTTCAGCAATTGACAGGATGAGGCAATGATTGCCTCATGATAGTGGTTTTGGAATACAAAAAATGAAAAAGTATGTATTGCCCTGTCCTCCTTAGATGGTCCTAACAGTATATATGGGGACAGTCTGGGGCCTGAAAAACAATGGCACCCATTTCAACCCTTACAGCACCAAACAAAGCACCAATCAATCAATAAGGGGTTGTCATCTCTCCTTCACAAACAAATACAGGTCCTGTCAGAACCAAAGGGCCTGCTCATCGCTTCAAATATCCCTCCATTTCATTCTTCCATCCATCCCTTTTCTAACTGAGACAACAGCAGGGTGAATTGATGTGATTCTGGACACACACACACACACACACACACACACACACACACACACACACACACACACACACACACACACCTGCTGGTCACTGGAGAAGTGTATCAAGACATACCATCACTTATTCTGTGGTAATGTGATTTAGGGAGTGACAGGCGGGCACATATAGTTGGGGGGGTAATAACAGATTAATAATCCTAATTGACAGGTGGCCTGCCTGGGTGAGAAGGAAGGGAGCGAAGTGATCAGGACCCCCTGTATGGTTGATGGAGATTATTAATCAACACTGTAATCAAGAGGCTTGGACGGATATAGTTATACTAGTGTGCAATCTCATGATCCGTCATAAAGACGAGAGGAGCAGACAGTGAAGGGGAGAGTGAGAGGGAGAGTGAGAGGGAGAGAAAGGACAGGAGGTCAATGCTACTGATCCACTCCTACTCCATCATGGAGCCAGTAGACGTGGTGGGTAATGAGGGGGTCAGGACTGGATGGTCATCCCTCAGCAACCAGCAGGCCATCAGGTTGACAGGGGTGCTGCAGACACACTGCCTTGCCCATCCATCTCAGTATCTATCAGTCAACTCCCACAGGCGACAGCCAGGGCAGGGTAGTCACAGACTGAATGGGAGAGGAGGGATTCAAACCAGCAACCTTTCAGTTAAACGCTAGGCTACCTGCCAACAGAATGAACATTCAGTGGAGAAGGAATCCTGAAGAACGCACTGTGTGTTGAAAGGTTGGTTCCGTCACATCATAACAAATAACTAGGAATACTACAGTGTGGGACTGTATTTTTTCTTATTTCATGGTCCATTAGTGATAAAATCAAAACAGAAACTGATGTAGACCTACATGATGATATACAGTTGATGTCGGAAGATTACATACACTTAGGTTGGAGTCATTAAAACTCGTTTTTCAACCACTCCACAAATTTCTTGTTAACAAACTATAGTTTTTGCAAGTCGGTTAGGACATCTACTTTGTGCATGACACAAGTAATCTTTCCAACAATTGTTTACAGACAGATTATTTCACTTATAATTCACTGTATCACAATTCCAGTGGGTCAGAAGTTTACATCCACTATGTTGACTGTGCCTTTAAACAGCTTGGAAAATTCTAGAAAATGACATCATGGCTTTAAAAGCTTCTGATAGGCGAATTGACATAATTTGAGTCAATTGGAGGTGTACCTGGGGATGTATTTGAAGGAATACCTTCAAACACAATGTCACTTGACATCATGGGAAAATCAAAAGAAATCAGCCAAGACCTCAGAAAAAAAATTGTAGACCTCCACAAGTCTGGATCATCCTTGTCAGCAATTTCCAAACGCCTGAAAGTACCACGTTCATCTGTACAAACAATAGTACACAAGTATGAACACCATGGGATCACGCCGCCGTCATACCACTCAGGAAGGAGACGCGTTCTGACTCCTAGAGATGAACGTACTTTGGTGCGAAGTGTGAATCAATCCCAGAACAACAGCAAAGGACCTTGTGAAGATGCTGGAGGAAACAGGTACAAAAGTATCTATATCCACAGTAAAACGAGTCCTATATCGATATAACCTGAAAGGACGCTCAGCAAGGAAGAAGCCACTGCTCCAAAACAACATTAAAAAGCCAGACTACGGTTTGCAACTGCACATAGGGACAAATATCGTACTTTTTGGAGAAATGTCCTCTGGTCTGATGAAACAAAAATAGAACTGTTTGGCCATAATGACCATTGTTATGTTTGGAGGAAAGAGGGGGAGGCTTGCCAGCCAAAGAACACCATCCCAACCGTGAAGCACGGGTGGCAGCATCATGTTGTGGGGGTGCTTTGCTGCACGTTGTGGTGCACTTCACAAAATAGATGGCATCATGAGGTAGAAAAATTATGTGGATATATTGAAGCAACCTCTCAAGACATCAGTCAGGAAGATAAAGATTGGTCGCAAATGGGTCTTCCAAATGGACAATGACCCCAAGCATACTTTCATAGTTGTGGCAAAATGGCTTAAGGACAACAAAGCTAAGGTATTGAAGTGGCCATCACAAAGCCCTGACCCCATCCTATAGAAAATGTGTGGGAAGAACTGAAAAACTGTATGCGCGCAAGGAGGCCTACAAACCTGACTCAGTTACACCAGCTCTGTCATGAGAAATGGGCCAAAATTCACCCAATTTATTGGGGGAAGGCTACCCGAAACGTTTGACCCAAGTTAAACAATTTAAAGGCAATGCTACCAAATACTAATTGAGTGTATGTTAACTTCTGATCCACTGGGAATGTGATTAAATAAATAAAAGCTGAAATATATAATTCTCTCTACTATTATTCTGACATTTCACATTCTTAAAATAAAGTGGTAATCCTAACTGACCTAAGATTGGGATTTTTACAAGGATTAATTAAATGTCAGGAATTGTGAAAAACAGAGTTTAAATGTAGTTGGCTAAGGTGTATGTACACTTCCAACTTCAATTGTAGCTTCCAAAAGAAAAGTGGTTTAATAACCCTGGTGTCGGCCTAAACAGTGAGGTCATCTCCCAAGAGAAAAGTGATTCAAAAATAAAAACCTGACCAAGGACCAAACAGTACGGAAATCTCCCCAACAGATAAAGGGATAGTTCACCAATATTACGAAAAATGCTAACTTCTGGGATATTGACTTGCATTGGGTTTGTGCCACAAATGCTAAAAAGTTAGCATTTGGCCTGGTAAACAACACCAAAGCATGGATTGGATTCTACAGACTGCTTACAGGGTAAGGCTCCCGAGTGGCACAGCGGTCTCAGGCACTGCATCTCAGTGCTTGAAGTGTCACTACAGACACCCTGGTTAAATTCCAGGCTGTATCACAACCTGCCGGGGTTGGGATTCCCAGAAGGCGGTGGCCAATTGGCCCATGTTTGGCCAGTGTACGCCGTCATTGTAAATAAGAATTTGTTCTATTAACTGACTTGCCTCGTTAGATTATTTTAAAAAGGCAACCAATGCTATTTTATAATTTGGATGAACTGTCCCTTTAAGTTTTAGGTGAAATTAAGTGTGTTTGAAATGAGAGTAGATATTACGCAATGGTGAGATGATAGAGATGAAAATGTATTGATCTGCTGTCAGTTCGACCTGATTAAATCTAAAGGTTGAATATGAAATTATCAACACCCTCTACACTTATTTCACATGAGCAGGAAATCAATAGCCATTTCAGGGAAACAACACTTGTTAACATTTGAGATTTTTTTTTCTCTGCTGATATGATTTCTCTAAAGGATTTACCAAGTACTTTGTTATAAGCTCGGATGTTTGTGCTTTTCCTTTCAAGCCTTGAAAAAGTTGACATATTGAGTTAGCCACTATTTGCATGATACATTCTTTAAGAAGTTTCTACTTTATTAACATCTTTCACAAGTCATTTCCAGAGACATTGTTGTGTAGTTGAGTATTAAAATGTGTTATTTGAAAGTGATAAAACTATAAATAATTGATATGTGTCTTTGTATTGTTCCTGTGTTTCAGGTAGCCTCTTGAAACCACAGCAATGGTTTAGAAACCTCTCCAGTATGTCTCAAAGAGAATTGGTTAATATCTAAAAAGATGGTATGCAGGTAAGGATGATGAATCAAAGAGACCACATCAGTCAGTCTCTTAATGCACAAATGTTTAGTTCTACTCCAGGGAGAAAAACACATTTCCATGTAGGATATTGTCTGGTACAGTATCAGCACACACCACAGGAGTAGAAACATAAAGAAATGCCTTCTGGATTGGATAAAACACACATTTTCATTCTCTGCTAAAGATTAATTAATAAAGTATTGGGAAATTGAATAAAGTCTATTCTAATAAATGTATTCTTCCATTGAAGCCATAATTTCAGAGTCACTGAGGGGATAAATCAGTGTTTGTGTAAACAGATTGGTCTGTTACTATGCATAGGGGGCACTTTGACTGTTTAGGAGGTTCTAATGCAGTCAGTCCCCCAGGACTCAGTTTGTTATTTAATTCTCAGAACTAGCTGTTGTTGCCGGATCATCACTCCAATCATAGCTCATTTGGCTGTGGTCAAAAGTAGTGCACTATATATGATGTTATTGTGGATGCACCCTCAGACTCAGCATTGATAGAAGAGATGAGACTGGGGCTAACCATCCAGAACATTGAAAAAGACGGACATAAAATATGTGTTGTGTTGTTTGTTGCTGCATGCGGTGTGCTGCTGCTCAGCAATTTGTTTATGCAAGTCATTTAAAAAATCGATTACGTTACTCATTTCTAACAAAATGGGGGGAAATTTGGAAATGGAAAACATACTGAGGCTGTCAAATAGCTTCAGATGATGTCAGTCGAATGTTAAATAAGGTTTTGCATTCTGAATGCCTTGCTGATGAGACTGAAAACGAGAATTATTATAGAATTTTTCTTCAGACTTTCACCCATGCAGCAGTACTCAACATTCAAATGACATAGCTTAAATCGCCATCCCTTTGTTATACCATTATTGATTGGTTTATGTCATATATATATATATACATACAGACACTACCGTTCAAAAGTTTGGGATCACATAGAAATGTCCTTGTTTTTGAAAGAAAAGCACATTTTTGGTCCATCATAATATCATCAAATTGACCAGAAATACAGTGTAGACATTGTTAATGTTGTAAATGACTACTGTAGCTGGAAATGGATGATTTTTTATGGAATATCTACATAGGCGTACAGAGGCCCATTATCAGAAACCATCACTCCTGTGTTCCAATGGCACGTTGTGTTAGCTAATCCAAGTTTATAATTTTAAAAGGCTAATTGATCATTAGAAAACCCTTTTGCAATTATGTTAGCACTGCTGAAAACTGGCCTTCTTTAGACTAGTTGAGTATCTGGAGCATCAGAATTTGTAGGTTGGATTACAGGCTCAAAATGGCCAGAAACAAAGACCTTTCTTCTGAAACATGTCAGTATATTTTTGTTCTGAGAAACTAAGGCTATTCCATGCGAGAAATTGCCAAGAAACTGAAGATCTCGTACAACGCTGTGTACTACTCCCTTCACAGAAAAGTGCAAACTGGCACTAACCAGAATAGAAAAAGGAGTGGGAGGCCCCGGTGCATGACTGAGCAAGAAGTCAAGTACATTTGAGTTTCTAGTTTGAGAAACAGACGCCTCACAAGTCCCCAACTGGCAGCTTCATTAAATAATACCCACAAAACACCAGTCTCAACGTCAACAGTGAAGAGGCGACTCCGGGATGCTGGCCTTCTAGACAGAGTTGCAAAGAAAAAGCCATATCTCAGACTGGCCAATAAAAAGAACACAGACACTGGACAGAGGAACTTTGCCTAGAAAGCCAGCATCCCGGAGTCGCATCTTCACTGTTGACGTTGAGACTGGTGTTTTGCGGGTACAATTTAATGAAACTGCCAGTTCAGGATATGTGAGGTGTCTGTTACAATAGTCATTTACAACATTGACAATGTCTACACTGTATTTCTTATCAATTTGTGTTTATTTTAATGGAGAAAAAATGGGTTTTTCTTTAAAAAACAAGGACATTTCTAAGTGACCCCAAACTTTTGTAATGGTAGTGTATATAAATTCAGCAAAAAAAGAAACATCCTCTCACTATCAACTGCATTTATTTTCAGCAAACTTAACGTGTAAATACTTGTGTGAACAAAACAAGATTCAACAACTGAGACATACAACTGAACAAGTTCCATGGACATGTGACAAACAGAAATGGAATAATGTGTCCCTGAACAAAGGGGGGGTCAAAATCAAAGTAACAGTCAATATCTGGTGTGGCCACCGGACTGCACCAGATTTGCCAGTTCTTGCTGTGAGATGTTACCCCACTCTTCCACCAAGGCACCTGCAAGTTCCCAGACATTCCTGGGTGGAATGGCCCTAGCCCTCACCCTCACCCTCCGATCCAACATGTCCCAGACGTGCTCAATGGGATTGAGATTCAGGCTCTTTGCTGGCCATGGCAGAACACTGACATTCCTGCAGGAAATCACGCACAGAATGAGCAGTATGGCTGGTGGCATTGTCATGCTGGAGGGTCATGTCAGGATGAGCATGCAGGAAGGGTACCACATGAGGGAGGAGGATGTCTTCCCTGTAAACGCATAGCATTGAGACTGCCTGCAAGACAACAAGCTCAGTCTGATGATGCTGTGACACACCGCCCCAGACCATGACGGACCCTCCACCTCCAAATCGATCCCGCTCCAGAGTACAAGCCTCGGTGTAACGCTCATTCCTTCTACGATAAACGCAAATCCGACCATCACCCCTGGTGAGACAAAAATGTGACTCGTAAGTGAAGAGCACTTTTTGCCAGTCCTGTCTGGTGCAGCGACAGTGGATTTGTGCCCATTGGCAACGTTGTTGCTGGTGATGTCTGGTGAGGATCTGCCTTTACAACAGGCCAACAAGTCCTCAGTCCAGCCTCTCTCAGCCTGTTACGGACAGTCTGAGCACTGATGGAGGGTTTGTGCATTCCTGGTGTAACTCGGGCAGTTGTTGTTGCCCGCAGGTGTGATGTTCGGATGTACGGATCCTGTGCAGGTGTTGTTACACGTGGTCTGCCACTGCGAGGATGATCAGCTGTCCATCCTGTCTCCCTGTAGCGCTGTCTTAGCGTCTCACAGTACGGACAATGCAATGTATTGCCCCAGCCACATCTGCAGTCCTCATGCCTCCTTGTAGCATGCCTAAGGCACGTTCACGTAGATGAGCAGGGACCCTGGGCATCATTATTTTGGTGTTTTTCAGAGTCAGTAGAAAGGCCTCTAAAGTGTCCTAAGTTTTCATAACTGTGACCTTAATTGCCTACCGTCTGTAAGCTGTTAGTGTCTTATCGACCGTTCCTCAGGTGCATGTTCATTAATTGTTTATGGTTCATTGAACAAGCATGGGAAACAGTGTTTAAACCCTTAACAATGACGATCTGTGAAGTTATTTGGATTTTTACAAATTGTCTTTGAAAGACAGGGTCCTGAAAAAGGGCCGTTTCGTTTTTTGCTGAGTTTATATACAGTTGAAGTCGGACGTTTACATACACCTTAGCCAAATACAATTTAAATCAGTTTTTCACAATTCCTGACATTTAAACATAATATAAATTCCCTGTCTTAGGTCAGTTAGGATCACCACTTTATTTAACAAATGTGAAATGTCAGAATAATAGTAGAGAGAATGATGTCTTTCAGCTTTTATTTATTTCATCACATTCCCAATGGGTCAGAAGTTTACATACACACAATTAGTATTTGGTAGCATTGCCTTTAAATTGTTTAACTTGGGTCAAACAATTTGGGTGGCCTTCCACAAGCTTCCCACAATAAATTGGATGAATTTTGGCCCATTCCTCCCGACAGAGCTTGTGTAACTGAATCAGGTTTGTAGTGCTCCTTGCTCACACGCTTTTCAGTTCTGCCCACACATTTTCTATAGGATTGAGGTCAGGGCTTTGTGATGGCCATTCCAATACCTTGACTTTGTTGTCCTTAAGCCATTTTGCCACAACTTTGGGAGTATGCTTGGGGTCATTGTCCATTTGGAAGGCCCCTTTGCGACCAAGCTTTAACTTCCTGACTGATGTCCTGAGATGTTGCTTCAATATTTCCACGTAATTTTCCTGCCTCTTGATGCCATATATTTTGTGAAGTGCATCAGTCCCTCCTGCAGCAAAGCACCCCCACAACATGATGCTGCCACCCCCGTGCTTCACGGTTGGGATGGTGTTCTTAGGCTTGCAAGCCTCCCCCTTTTTCCTCCAAACATAATGATGGGCATTATGGCCAAACAGTTCTATTTTTGTTTCATCAGACCAGAGGACATTTCTCCAAAAAGTATGATCTTTGTCCCTATGTGCAGTTGCAAACCGTAGTCTGGCTTTTTTATGTGGTTTTGGAGCAGTGGCTTCTTCCTTGCTGAGCGTCCTTTCTGTTTATGTCGATATAGGACTCGTTTTACTGTCGATATATATACTATTGTACCTGTTCCCTCCAGCATCTTCACAAGATTCTTTGCTGTTGTTCTGGGATTGATTTGCACTTTTCGCACCAAAGTACGTTCTTCTCTAGGAGACGCTCCTTCCTGAGCGGTATGACGGCGGCGTGGTCCCATGGTGTTCATACTTGCGTTCTATTGTTTGTACAGATGAACGTGGTCCCTTCAGGCGTTTGGAAACTGCTGCCAAGGATGAACCAGACTTGTGGAGGTCTACAGTTTTTGGCTGATTTCTTCTGATTTATCCGTGATGTCAAGCAAAGAGGCACTGAGTTTGAAGGTAGGCCTTGAAATACAGCCACAGGTACACCTCCAACTGACTCAAATTATGTCAATTAGCCTATCAGAAACTTCTAAAGACATGACATCCTTTTCTTGAATTTTCCGAGCTGTTTAAATGCACAGTCAACTTAGTGTATGTAAACTTCTGACCCACTTGATTTGTGATACAGTGAATTATAAGTGAAATAATCTGTCTTTAAACAATTGTTGGAAAGATTACTTGTGTCATCCACAAAGTAGATGTCCTAACCGACTTGCCAAAACTATAGTTTGTTAACAAGAAATTTGTGGAGTGGTTGAAAAACGAGTTTTAATGACTCCAACCTAAGTGTATGTAAACTTCCGACTTCAACTGTATATATATATATATATACACACACACAATGCATTCAGCGTTTTAACCACTGCTTACATCATCAAAGTGTGACTGCCTTCCATCAGGCCTACTGTTGACAGACTGTCAGTATAGTCTCTCAGTGAGACAGACAGTGGTCTCGTCGAGCCACGAGCAGCGATATCAATCTGACAGAGCTGTCTCTCTGTACTCGTTGTGTCAGGCCTGGAGGTGCCCTGGGTTGTCACCTAGAAACACTTACACACACACACTCACACACACACACAACAATCACACGTTATGTCACCTTTCCCTTTTACAGTGCGGCACATAGCCAGGCTCTCATAACACAGCCTTCTGGCCCTGGCAGCCCACTTCACAGGATTTAAACAATGTAATTATCAAAGTCATTACTTTCCTTTGTATCGTAATGAAGCTAATGCTGTGTAAAACTGGAGGGAACGCCGGCTTTCATTGAGATGCTTATCATAGGAGCAACACTGTGGTGGGGATACACTGTTTGTGTGTCGCTCCATTCTCTCTCTCTCTCTCACTCTCTCTCTCCGTCTATCTCTATTCTCTATTCCTCTTTCACTCTCTCTTTCACTCTCTCCCTCTTTCACTTCTCTCTCTGGCCCCTCTCTGTTGCTTTCTCTCTCTCTCGCTCCTCTCGCCCTCCACCTTCTCTCGCCCTCCCTTGCTCTCTCTGCCTCTCACCCTTTTTTTTTGCTGTCTTGCTCTCTCTTTAACTCTCTGCCGCTCTCTCCTCTTGCCCTACCCCTTCTCTCACTCTCACTGCATCTCTTGCTCTCTCTGCCTCTCTCGATCTGCCTCTCTCTCTCCCTCGGTTCTTCTCCTTCCATGGTTTTGATCTTCTTTGATGTGAGGCGACTGCTATGATTTTATCTCATTAGTCTCTCCTCCTATATTCATGCTTGGCTCATAACTCATGATCGCATGATGTTACTTCAAGACATCCAGGGGGGTCTCTTCTTACCCTGCTATTTGTTCTAACTACTTAGAACAGACATTTTTGCCAGTTATTTTACGATTTCTGTTGAGAAAAAACACGTATGACATAGTTTTTTTTTTAGGTTAGATTGAGTGGTCTTTATTCTTAAACCACTGTGAGGAAATTCTGATTCATGATCTAAAAAAATACATATTGCTTTACTCTTTTCATATGTGTATACTATATTCTACTGTTAGTCAATGCCACTCCGACATCGCTCTTCCTAATATTTACTGTATATATTTCTTAATTCCATTCTTTTAACTTTTAGATTTGTGTGTATTGTTGTGAATTGTTAGATACTAAGGCATTGTTGGAGCTAGGAACACAAGCATTTTGCTACACCCGCAATAACATCTGCTAAATATGTGTTTGTAACAGATACAATTTGATTTGAATACATTGAACAAAAATATAAAATGCAACATGTAACAATTTCAAAGATGTTACTGAGTCACAGTTCATAGAAAGAAATCAGTCAATAGAATTACATTCATTAGGTCCTGCTCTATGGATTTCACATGACTGGGCAGGGGCGTAGCCATGGGTTGGCAATGGAGGGCATAGGCCTACCCACTGGGGAGCCAGGCCCAGCCAATGATAATACATTTTTCCCCACAAAAATGGCTTAATTACAGACAGACAGAAATACTCTTCAGCACCCCCTCCTTCAGACTATCCCGCAGGTGAAGAAGCCGGATGTGGAGGTCCTGGGGTGGCATGGTTGTGAGGCTGGTTGAACGTATTGCCAATTACTCTAAAACGACATTGGAGGTGACTTATGGGAGAGAAATTAACATAAAATTATCTGGCAACAGATCTGGTGGACATTCCTGGAGTCAGTATGCCAATTGCACGCTCCCTCAAAACTTGAGTCATCTGTGGCATGAGACAAAACTGCACATTTTAGAGAGGCCTTTCCTTATACCCAGCACAAGCTGCACCTGTGTAATGATCATGCTGTTTAATCAGCTTCTTGATATTTACATTGATGACATTTAGCAGACTCTTTTCTCCAGAGTGACTTACACAAGTGACTGCATACATTTCTTCTTAATGGTCCCACATGAGAATCGAACCCACCACCCTGGTGTTGCAAGCCTCATGTCCTAACAACTGAGCCACGTATGTCAGGTAAATCTTGGCAAAGGAGAAATGCTCACTAAACGGATGTAAACAAATGTGTGTTCATCATTTGAGAGAAAAAAAAGCTTTTTGGAATGGAATATTTCTGGGATCTTTTATTTCAGCTCATGAAAGCAACACTTTACATTTTGCATTTATATTTTTGTTCAGTGTTGTATTTGATATTGCTAACTGATATTCAGAAGCTGGCCTGAGGCTACTGCCAGAAGCCTTAGGCTATGAGTCAGAACCTGCAGGGTACAGGGAGCATACGGTGGATCTTGTCCTAATGCATTAGAATAGATGAGCAACATGTGTAGAGACCAGGGTTATAGACAACACCCATTCAATGTGTTTCAAATGGAATGTTTTTGTTTTGTTTTTGGGACATTATGACGGGCATGGAGAAAATGATTGGATGCATCTTCCCTGCTGTTCGGCCAAACAAAGAAACTGCAGACACATAAATAAACTCCTCCAAACAATTGAGTTTTTCACGACACAATATTGCTCTGAACCTCCTGTGCATATATTTGTGGATGAGTCAGTTTTCTTTGTGTTTCATTTTCTTCAATCTGTATAGGTCTACCTATTTGCAGCCTATTCTGGGGATGGGTTTTTTGACAGCAGGATAGACGGGGGATTTTTCAGCACGTCTGTGGATGGATGAGGATAGGAGTTTAGGGGATGAGTGTGAATGATAAACGCATGATGGCCCACCAACGCACAGACACAAAGTCAATATGGGTATGAAGACACCAAGAATGCATAGTTTGCCCAGAGGGTGGCAATTTATTTCATAAAGTGTATGCTATTTTTCCCCTCCACAAATAATACAGACACCATAAAGCCACACAAATAGTGATTGATGGCATTATGCGCATTATGTTTTTCCATTAACTTTTGCTAAAGAATCCTGATCATGATCCTATGCAATTTTTTTCTTAGCAAAAAAATTAATATTTAATTGATCATGCCTAACATGTTAGTTATTAAAAAAGCATGGAATGCATGTCCTGTCATTTCTATATGCATAAATTGGGGCGGCAGGTAGCCTAGTGGTTAGTAATCGAAAGGTTGCGAGATCGAATCCCCAAGCTGACGAGGTAAAAATCTGTCATTCTGCCCCTGAACAAAGCAGTTAACCCACTGTTCCTAGGCCGTCATTGAAAATAAGAATTTGTTCTTAACTGACTTGCCTGGTTAAATAAAGGTAAAAAAATAAATGACTGTAAAATATTCATAATAGGCCATGTCTGAAACAATACTGTACATCCTAAGCCAATGTTGAGGCTTTACTGAAGAGAACTGAAACCGTGTTAGAAAAGGATACAAATCTCTCTTGCTGTGGTGAAGCATTTCAAGAAGTGGTGGGAAAAGTACCTAATTGTCATACTTGTGTAAAAGTAAAGATACCTTATTACAAAAGGGGTAGTTTGGCTCCTGGATGCTGATTGGCTGAAAGCTGTGGTATATGAGAACATGGGAATGACAAAAAAAATATTTTTTACTGTTCTAATTACGTTGGTAACCAGTTTATAATAGCAATTGTGAGGGTCAGGCTAATCTGCCTTTGCCATCCGTACTGCTAGCCAACGTACATTCGCTGGAAAATAAATGGGACAAGCTAAAAGCACGTACATCCCACCAACGGGACATTAAAAACTGTAATATCTTATGTTTCACTGAGTCATGGCTGAACGATGACATTAATAACATACAGCTGGTGGATTATACACTCTATCGGCAGAATAGAACAGCAGCCTCTGGTAAGACAAGGGGTAGCAGTCTATGCATATTTGTAAACAACAGCTGGTGCTCGATATCTAAGAAAGTCTCAAGGTTTTGCTCGCATGAGGTAGAGTATCTCATGATAAGCTGTAGACCACACTATCTACCTAGAGAGTTTATCTGTATTTTTCGAAGCTGTTTACATACCACCACAGACCGATGCTGGGACTAAGTTCGCACTCAATGAGCTGTATACCGCAAACAGGAAAACGCTCATCCAGAGGCGGCTCTCCTAGTGGCCGGGGACTTTGATGCAGGGAAAGTTAAGTCAGTTTTACCTCATTTCTATCAACATGTTAAATGTGCAACCAGAGGGAAAAAAACTCTAGACCACCTTTACTCCACACACAATACAAAGCTCTCCATCGCCCTCCATTTGGCAAATCTGACCATAATTCTATCCTCCTGATTCCTGCTTACAAGTAAAAACTAAAGCAGGAAGCACAAGTGACTCGGTCAATAAAAAAGTAGCCAGATGAAGCAGACGCTAAACTACAGGACTGCTTTGCTAGCACAGACTGGAATATGTTCTGGGATTCTTCTGATGGCATTGAGGAGAACACCACTTCATTCACTGGCTTCTTCAATAAGTGCATCGATGACGTCGTCCCCACAGAGACTGTACGTACATACCCCAACCAGAAGCCACGGATTACAGGCAACATCCTCACTGAGCTAAAGGGTAGAGGTGCCGCTTTCAAGGAGTGGGACTCTAACCCAGAAGCTTATAAGAAAACAGGCAAAGTGTCAATACAGGACTAAGATTGAATTGTTCTACACCTTCTCTGACGCTCGTCGGATGTGGCAGGGCTTGCAAACCTTTACAGACCACAAAAGGAAGCACAGCCAAGAGCTGCCCAGTGACATGAGCCTACCAGACGAGCTAAATAACTTCTATGTCGCTTCAAGGCAAGTAACACTGAAACATGCATTAGAGCATCAGCTGTTCTAGACGATTGTGTGGTCACGCTCTCCGCAGAAGTTGTGAGTAAGACTTTTAACTTCACTAGGGTAGGGGGCAGCATTCAGAATTTTGGATGAAAAGCGTGCCCAAATTAAACTGCTACTCAGGCCCAAAAGCTAGGATATTCATATAATTGGTAGATTTAGATAGAAAACACTCCAGAGTTTCCAGAACTGTTAGATAACGTCTGTGAGTATAACAGAACTGACATGGCAGGTGAAAACCTGAGGAAAATCCATCCAGGAAGTACTATTATTTTAAAAGGCTGTTTTTCCATTGAAAGCCTATCCACCATACAAAGACTTAGGACCCAGTTCACGATCTTTGTGGATTCTTCTACATGTGGCCAGTCTTTAGGCATTGTTTCAGGATTTTACTCTGAAAAATGAGGGAGATACAGCACTTTCAATGAGTGGACAGTGGAAATTTCCAGACATGAGTCCAGCGCGTGATAGGGAGCGCACATTTCTTGTTTCTCCTTTTCTATTGACGAAGCTTTTGTCCGATTTAAATATTTTTGATTATTTATGACAAAAACAACCTAAGGTTTGATTTTAAACATTGTTTGACATGTTTTTACGAACTTTTATTGTACTTTTTTGACTTTTCATCTGGATGTTGAGAGTGCGCTTTGTGCCTTTGGATTACTGAACTAAACGCACCAACAAAACGGAGGTTTTTGGACATAAAGGGGGACATTATCGAACAAAACAAACATTTATTGTCTAACAGGGAGACCTGGGAGTGCCACCAGATGAAGATCATCAAAGGTAAGTGATTCATTTTAACGCTATTTCTGACTTTTGTGACACCTCTCCTTGGTTGGAAAATGGCTGTATGGTATTCTGTGGCTAGGCGCTGACCGAACATAATCGCATGGTGTGCTTTCACAGTAAAGCCTTTTTTAAATCTGACACAGCGGTTGGATTAACAAGACGTGTATCTTTAATCCTATGTATAAAACTTGTATTTTTCATCAATGTTTCTGATGAGTATTTCTGTAATTTGATGTGGCTCTCTGAAATTTCACCGGATGTTTGTTTGAGACAAAGATTACTCTACATAACGCGCCAATTTCAACTGAGGTTTTTGGACAAAAAGATTAACTTTATCGAACTATACACACATTTATTGTGTAACATGAAGTCCTGTGAGTACCATCTGATGAAGATCATCAAAGGTTAGTGATTCATTTAATCGCTATTTCTGACTTTTGTGAGCCCTCTCCTTGGCTGGAAAATGGCTGTGTGGTTTTCTGTGACTAGGAGCTGACCTAACATAATCGCACGTTGTGCTTTCGCTGTAAAGCCTTTGGTTGGATTTACAAGAAGTTTATCTTTAAAATGATACTTGTATGTTTGACAAATTTTTATTATGGGATTTCTGTTGTTTTGAATTTGGCGCCCTGCAATTTCACTGGCTGTTGTCGAAGTGGGACGCTACCGTCCCACTGGTACCAGAGAGGTTAAATAGATCAACATTCACAATGCCGCAGGGCCAGACGGTTTACCAGGACGTGTATTCCGAGCATGCGCTGACCAAATGGGAAGTATCTTCACTGACATTTTCAACCTCTCCCTGTCTGAGTCTGTAATACCAACATGTTTCAAGCAGACCACCATAGTCCATGTGACCAAGAACACTAAGGTAACATGCCTAAATGACTTCCGACCCCTAGCACTCACATCTGTAGCCATGAAGTGCTTTGAAAGGCTGGTCATGGCTCACATCAACGCCATAATCCCGGAAACCCTCGACCCACTCCAATTTGTATACTGCCTCAACAGATTCACAGATGACGCAATCTCTATTGCACTCAACACTGCCCTTTCACACCTGGACAATAGGAACAAGTATGTGAGACTGCTATTAATTGACTACAGCTCAGCATTCAACACCATAGTGCCCTCAAAATCCATCACTAAGCTAAGGACCCTTTGATTAAACACCTCCCTCTGCAACTGGATCCTGGCCTTCCTGACAGGCCGACCCCAGGTGGTAAGGGTAGGTAACAACAAATCAGCCACGCTCATCCTCAATACGGGGCCCCTCGGGGGTGCGTGCTCAGTCCCCTCCTGTACTCCCTGTTCAGAGGCGGGTGGACAAACAAAAACCAACTAATTCTGACAAACTCCAAGCATTGATTATGCAAGAATGGGCTGCCATCAGTCAGGATGTGGCCCAGAAGTTAATTGACAGTTAATTGACCTTCTTGAAAAAGAAGGGTCAACACTGCAAATATTGACTCTTTGCATCAACTTCATGTAATTGTCAATAAAAGCCTTTGACACTTATGAAATGCTTGTAATTAGACTTCAGTATTCCATAGTAACTGTCATGTATTGTCATATTATGTCTTGTTCCTGTTCTTTCTCTTCACTCTGTCTCCCTCTGCTGGTCGTGTTAGGTTACCTTCTCTTCCCCTCCTTCCCCAGCTGCTCCTCATCTTCTCTAACTACCTCGTTCACCCTTTTCCCACCTGTTTCCTTTTTTCCCTCTGATTAGGTCTCTATTTCTCTCTCTGTTCCTGCTTCTGTCTTTGTCAGATTCTCGTTTGAGTTTCTCATGCCAGAACCAAACTATCGTCTTGTTTGCTTCAACCTTGTCCTGTCCTGTCGGAATCTGCCAGTTCATCTGAGGCTACGTGTGATCAGGTACCTCTGTCCTCTACAACCCAGCTATTCTCCTCTGCTGCTAGAAGGGGACTCTAACCCAGCTATTCTCCTCTGCTGCTAGAAGGGGAACTCTTCTGTGATATTCAGAAGGACTTTATGTTTCATTTGTCGCGCTCTCTGCGGGTTGTTTATTTTGCCATCACATATATGTGAAGAGGATCTATGTCTTACCTGTGTGTTGACATTAAAGGACTCTGTTTTTGTTAAACCGCTTTTGGGTCCTCACTCACGTGCATAACAGAAGAATCTGACCAAGAATGGACCCAGCGACTTCGGATCCTCTCCACTCAGCCGTCGAGATCCAGGGAGCGATGCTAGGCAGACACGAGCAGGAATTGTCTGCTGCTCAACATGCCGTTGAGACCCTGGCCGCCCAAGTCTCCAACCTCACAGAACAGATTCACCATCTCCGCCTCGATCCACCGGCCACTTCCAGGGCTTTCGAATCTCCGGAGCCCAGAATCAATAACCCGCCGTGTTACTCTGGGGAGCCCACTGAATGCCGCTCGTTCCTCACCCAGTGTGATATTGTGTTTTCTCTCCAGCCCAACACTTACTCCAGGAGCACAGCTCGTATCGCCTACGTCATATCTCTCCTTACTGGACGGGCTCGTGAGTGGGGCACGGCAATCTGGGAGGCGAGGGCTGAGTGTACTAACCAGTATCAGGACTTTAAGGAGGAGATGATACGGGTTTTTGATCGTTCTGTTTTTGGGGAGGAGGCTTCCAGGGTCCTGTCTTCCCTATGTCAAGGTAATCGATCCATAACAGATTACTCTATTGAGTTTCGCACTCTTGCTGCCTCCAGTGACTGGAACGAGCCGGCTTTGCTCGCTCGTTTTCTGGAGGGTCTCCGCGCGGAGATAAAGGATGAGATTCTCTCCCGGGAAGTTCCTTCCAGCGTGGATTCCTTGATTGAACTCGCTATTCGCATAGAGCGACGGGTTGATCTTCGTCACCGAGCTCGTGGAAAGGAGCTCGCGTTCTCCGTTGCCCCCCTCTCCGCATCACTACCATCTTCCTCCGCCGGCTCGGGTGCTGAGCTGGGGGGTATCCACATCTCAACTAAGGAGAGGGAACGGAGAATCACCAATCGCCTCTGTCTCTATTGCGGTTCCGCTGGTCATTTTGTCACTTCATGTCCAGTAAAAGCCAGAGCTCATCAGTAAGCGGAGGGCTACTGGTGAGCGCTACTACTCTGGTCTCTCCTTCAAGATCCTGCACTACCTTGTCGGTCCATCTACGCTGGCCCGGTTCGTCAGCTTCCTGCAGTGCCTTGATAGACTCTGGGGCGGAGGGCTGTTTTATGGACGAGACCTGGGCTCGGGAACATGACATTCCTCTCAGACAGTTAAGGAAGCCACGGCCTTGTTCGCTTTGGATGGTAGTCCTCTCCCCAGGATTCAGCGTGAGACGCTACCTTTAACCCTCACTGTCTCTGGTAATCATAGCGAAACCATTTCTTTTTTAATTTTTCGTTCACCTTTTACACCTGTTGTTTTGGGCCATCCCTGGCTAGTTTGTCATAATCCTTCTATTAATTGGTCTAGTAATTCTATCCTCTCCTGGAACGTCTCTTGTCATGTGAAATGTTTAATGTCTGCTATCCCTCCTGTTTCCTCTGTCGCTTCTTCACAGGAGGAGCCTGGTGATTTGACAGGGGTGCCGGAGGAATATCACGATCTGCGCACGGTGTTCAGTCGGTCCAGGGCCACCTCTCTTCCTCCACACCGGTCGTATGATTGTAGTATTGATCTCCTTCCGGGAACCACTCCCCCCCGGGGTAGACTATACTCTCTGTCGGCTCCCGAACGTAAGGCTCTCGAAGATTATTTGTCTGTAGCTCTTGACGCCGGTACCATAGTCCCCTCCTCCTCTCCCGCCGGAGCGGGGGTTTTTTTTGTTAAGAAGAAGGACGGGTCCCTGCGCCCCTGCATAGATTATCGAGGGCTGAATGACATAACAGTGAAGAATCGTTATCCGCTTCCTCTTATGTCTTCAGCCTTCGAGATCCTGCAGGGAGCCAGGTTTTTCACTAAGTTGGACCTTCGTAACGCTTACCATCTCGTGCGCATCAGGGAGGGGGACGAGTGGAAGACGGCGTTTAACACTCCGTTAGGGCACTTTGAATACCGGGTTCTTCCTTTCGGCCTCGCTAACGCTCCAGCTGTCTTTCAGGCATTAGTCAATGATGTCCTGAGAGACATGCTGAACATCTTTGTTTTCGTTTACCTTGACGATATCCTGATTTTTTTTCACCGTCACTCCAGATTCATGTTCAGCACGTTCGACGTGTCCTCCAGCGCCTTTTAGAGAATTGTATTTTTGTGAAGGCTGAGAAGTGCACTTTTCATGCCTCCTCCGTCACATTTCTCGGTTCTGTTATTTCCGCTGAAGGCATTAAGATGGATCCCGCTAAGGTCCAAGCTGTCATTGATTGGCCCGTCCCTAAGTCACGCGTCGAGTTGCAGCGCTTTCTCGGCTTCGCAAATTTCTATCGTCGTTTCATCCGTAATTTCGGTCAGGTGGCAGCTCCTCTCACAGCCCTTACTTCTGTCAAGACGTGCTTTAAGTGGTCCGTTTCCGCCCAGGGGGCATTTGATCTCCTCAAGAATCGTTTTACATCCGCACCTATCCTTGTTACACCTGACGTCTCTAGACAGTTCGTTGTCGAGGTTGACGCGTCAGAGGTGGGCGTGGGAGCCATTCTTTCTCAGCGCTCCCCCTCTGACGACAAAGTCCACCCTTGCGCGTATTTTTCTCATCGCCTGTCGCCGTCGGAACGTAACTATGATGTGGGAAACCGCGAACTGCTCGCCATCCGCTTAGCCCTAGGCGAATGGCGACAGTGGTTGGAGGGGGCGACCGTTCCTTTTGTCGTTTGGACTGACCATTGGAACCTTGAGTACATCCGTTCTGCCAAACGACTTAATGCGCGTCAGGCTCGTTGGGCGCTGTTTTTCGCTCGTTTCGAGTTCGTGATTTCTTATCGTCCGGGCTCTAAGAACACCAAGCCTGATGCTTTATCTCGTCTCTTCAGTTCTTCAGTAGCCTCCACTGACCCCGAGGGGATTCTCCCTGAGGGGCGTGTTGTCGGGTTGACTCTCTGGGGAAATGAGAGGTAGGTAAAGCAAGCACTCACTCACACTCCGTCGCCGCGCGCTTGTCCTAGGAACCTTCTTTTCGTTCCCGTTCCTACTCGTCTGGCCGTTCTTCAGTGGGCTCACTCTGCCAAGTTAGCCGGCCACCCCGGCGTTCGGGGTACGCTTGCTTCCATTCGCCAGCGTTTTTGGTGGCCCACCCGGGAGCATGACACGCGTCGTTTCGTGGCTGCTTGTCGCAGACTAAGTCTGGTAACTCCCCTCCTGCCGGCCGTCTCAGACCGCTTCCCATTCCCTCTCGACCGTGGTCTCACATCGCCTTAGATTTTATCACCGGACTGCCTTCGTCAGCGGGGAAGACTGTTATTCTTACGGTTGTCGATAGGTTCTTACGGTTGTCGCCCTCTCTGCGGGTTGTTTATTTTGCCATCACATATATGTGAAGAGGATCTATGTCTTACCTGTGTGTTGACATTAAAGGACTCTGTTTTTGTTAAACCGCTTTTGGGTCCTCACTCACGTGCATAACAGTAACTGACAAAAAATGTCTAAAGACATTGAAGCAGCAAACTTTGTGGAAATTAATATTTGTGTCAGTCTCAAAACGTTTTGCCACAACTGTACATATTACCGCAATTACCGCAATTAATCGGTGCCCCCGCACATTGACTCTGTACCGGTACTCCCTGTATATAGCCTCTCTATTGTTATTTTACTGATGCTTTTTAATTATTTGTTACTTTTATTTCTAACTTTTTTAAGGTATTTCTTAAACCTGCATTGTTTGTTAAGGTCTTGTAAGTAAGCATTTTGCTGTAAGGTTGTATTGTATGTTGTATTGCATGTTGTATTCTGCACATGCGACAAATAACATTTGATTTGATCAAAGTCACCTTGGGGGTTGTGTTATATGGCCAATATACCACGGCTAGGGGTTGTATCTGATAACAGCCATTAGCCGTGGTATATTAGCCATATACCACACCCCCTTGAGCCTTATTGCTTAAATAGAAAATGACTCAAGTAAAAGTAAAAGTCAGCCAGTAAAATAGTACTTGAGTCAAAGTTTTAAAGTATTTGGTTTTAAACATACTTAAGCATCAAAGGTAAATGTAATTGCTCAAATATACTTAAGTATCAAAAGTAAGAGTATACTGTAAATGACCAGGGATGTTCTCTTGATAAGTGTGTGAATTGGACAAGTACTTTTGGGTGTGAGTAAAAATGGATGGAGTAAAAAGTACCTTGTATTCTTTAGGAATGTAGTGAAGTAAAAGTAAAAGTTGTCAGAAACATAAATAGTAAAGTAAAGTACAGATACCCTAAAACACTACTTAAGTAGTACATGCTGAGTCACACGACCATTGTTCAACTCTCCTCATCTTCCTCCTATGCCCCCCCTAATTACTCAGTTGCTAGTATTTAGGAAGAAAAGGGCAAAACACACCCGAGCTCTAACACTGTTATTGGATGTAATTCTACTTAATTAGAGTTGGAGAACAAATACCCGTCTCTGTGCTCTCGTGCAGAGAGAAGCGATTAAGACACACACACACACACTCACAAACACGTGCAATTAAATCGCCGGCTTTGTTTAAACACAATCCTGTCTATCACTTTGTCTCTTTTTCTGAACAGCTAATCAGCATTTCATTGTTCAGCAATCACAATTTCCCCCAAAATAAGATGGCGGATTAGAGATAATGAACTGCTCCCTACCACTTATACTGATTTACATTCTGTATTTGGAGAGTGGTTTGTGATTCATGGGACAAACGGATCAACGCTTCATCTTAAAAGATGATGATGCGTGAAGAATGGTAAATAAGTTCAGAATCAGAATTAGGTAGCTTTTTTATAATGGCTGTGCAGTCTATGGATGTTTTTTTCTCTACATGTTATTTTGCCATTAATCTAACCCTCCCTTGCACGCAAACAAATGCAAGCATGCACCCATGCAAGCAAGCATGCACACACACACATGCAAACACATGCACACACACAGTTTAACATTTCAGTCTCATTCCAGCTCTTCTTCTCACTCTACTTAGATTCCACACTAGCAGAATATTAATAATAAGCCCCATACCTTTAATCATTAAATCCTCACTGAACCCTCTCTCTAGCTAGGACATATAGACAAACTCTGTGTGACTTAAGTAAAAACACTTAAAGGTATTACTTAAGTCATTTTTAGGGGTGTCTGTTTATATTTTTGACAACTTTTACTTTTACTTCACCACATTCCTAAAGAATAGCATGTTGTTTTTACTCCATACATTTTCCCTGACTCCCAAAATGAATTGTTACATTTTTAAGGCTTAGCAGGACAGGAAAATGGTCCAATTCAAGTACTTAACACGAGAACATCCCTGGTCATTCCTACTGTCTCTGATCTGGCAGACTCACTAAACACAAATGCTTCTTTGGTAAATTATGTCTGAGTGTTGGATTGTGCCCCGTCTATCTGTATATTTTTTAAATATACCGTTGCTTAATATAAGGAATTTTAAATTATTCATAATTGTACTTTTTTCCACCCATTTACTTTTGATACATAAGTATATTTAACTTCTTGTTGACAGGGGGCAGTATTTTCACGTCCGGATGAAATGCATGCCCAAATTCAACTGCCTGCTACTCATCCCCAGAAGATAGGTAGATTTGCATAGAAAACACTCTGAAGTTTTTAAAACTGTTTGAATAATGTCTGTGAGTATAACATAACTTATTTAGCAAGCGAAACCCCGAGGACAAACCATCCAAATTTTTCAATGACTTCATTGGGAATCCAGATTCCTAAGGGACATTTTTGCAGTTACTATCGCTTACACTGGATGTCAACAGTCTTTAGAAATTGGTTGAGGTTATTCCTTTGTGTAATGAAGAAGTACGGCCATCTTGAACGAGGGTCACTTGAAGTGTACTGTTAGATAGAGACGCGTGACCAGAAAGCTAGCTTCAGTTTGTTTTTTTCCTGTTTTGAACACAGATCAACCCACCTTCAATTTTATAGATTATTTACGTTAAAAAATGCCTAAAGTTGTATTGCAAAAGTAGTTTGAAATGTTTTGGCAAAGTTTACAGGTAACTTTTGAGATATTTTGTAGTCACGTTGAGCAAGTTGGAACCAGTGTTTTTCTTGATCAAACGCGCCAAATAAATTGACATTTTGGATATATATCGAAGGAATTAATCAAACAAAAGGACCATTTGTGATGTTTATGGGACATATTGGAGTGCCAACAAAACGCTAACGCTAGCGTCCCACATTTCCCAAAGAGGTTAAAATCAAATCCTTTTAGATTTTTACTAGGTAGTATTTTACTGGGTGACTAACTTTTACTTGAGTCATTTTCTATTAAGGTATCTTTACTTTTTCTCAAATCTGACAATTGGGTATCTTTCCACTACTGCTTTTCAGCTGCAGTGGAAAGGGCCAATTCACACCTATGAGTTTGGGACCAGGTTGCCAGGGAACAGAGTCAGCTGACCTGATCAGCCAATCAGTGGCCTAGCCTGGGCGCAGCAGATCCCCACTCCACCTCTCAACTCCTCAGTTATTTCCAGGAGGATGAATGGTCCCTTCATTAGTGTTATGTAACCCAAGACGACGATCAACTAGTCTTTGTTACTCACCTAAAATGGCTGACTGGTGAAGACAGAACACCCGTCCCTTCCTCATATGGCCCAAGCCACAACCAGGATGATTGCTGTTCATTTATTAGCATTGTTAGCCATAGCATGCTAACCCACTAGCAGGGGTTTACAGATACTTTTGAAAAACTGGATGATTACTTCGAGGATTACTTTCAAATTCAGAAAGGATGTTTTCGGAAAAAAAATCTTTGACATTTCTCTGTCTTCTCAATGACATTCAAATCAGCATTGAAAAAAAGGTGCAAGTTTAAGTTTTGTTCCATGAGCGAGTCTGGCATAGTCAGAGACTATGATTACACACCAAATGTGTTTGATGGATCGTGGGAAAAGAGTAGAAATAGGCTTTTGTAGGCTACAATCCAAGCTACAGTGTACAGTGGCTTGCAAAATTATTCACCCCCCTTGGCATTTTTCCTATTTTGGTGCCTTACAACCTGGAATGAAAATATGTATTTTTTGGTGTTTGTATAGTTTGATTTACACAACATGCCTACCACTTTGAAGATGCAAAATATTTTTTATTGTGAAACAAACAAGAGATAACACAAAAAAACAGAACTTGAGCGTGCATAACTATTCACCACCCCAAAATCAATACTTTGTAGAGCCACCTTTTGCAGCAATTACAGCTGCAAGGCTCTTGGGGTATGTCTCTATAAGCTTGTCACATCTACCCACTGGGATTTTTGCCCATTATTCAAGGCAAAACTGCTCCAGCTCCTTCAAGTTGGATGGGTTCTGCTGGTGTACAGCCATCTTTAAGTCATAGCACAGATTCTCAATTGGATTGAGATATGGGCTTTGACTAGGCCATTCCAAGACATTTAAATGTTTCCCCTTAAACCACTCGAGTGTTGCTTTAGCAATATGCTTAGGGTCATTGTACCTCCGTCCCAGTCTCAAATCTATGGAAGACTGAAAAAGGTTTCCCTCGAGAATTTCCCTGTGTTTAGCGTCATCCATCATTCCTTTAATTCTGACCAAGTCCCTGCCGATTAAAAACATCCTCACAGCATGATGCTGCCACCACCATGCTTCGCTGTGTTCTTGGGGTGATGAGAGATGTTTGATTTGCGCCAGACATAGCGTTTTCCTTGATGGCCAAAAAGCTCAATTTTAGTCTCATCTGACCAGAGTACCTTCTTCCATATGTTTGGGGACTCTCCCACATGCCTTTTGGCGAACACCAAACGTGTTTGCTTATTTTGTTCTTTAAGCAATAGCTTTTTTCTGGCCACTCTTCCGTAAAGCCCAGCTCTGTGGAGTGTACGGCTTAAAGTTTTCCTATGGACAGATACTCCAATCTCCGCTGTGGAGATTTGCAGCTCCTTCAGTGTTATCTTTGGTCTCTTTGTTGCCTCTCTGATTAATGCCCTCCTTGCCTGGTCCGTGAGTTTTGGTGGGCGGCCCTCTCTTGGGAGGTTTATTGTAGTGCCATATTCTTTCCATTTTTTAATAATGGATGTAATGGTGCTCCGTGGGATGTTCAAAGTTTTGGATATTTTTTTTATAACAATACCCTGATCTGTACTTCTCCACAACTTTGTCCCTGACCTGTTTGGAGAGCTCCTTGGTCTTCATGGTGCTGCTTGCTTGGAATATAGGAAAAACGGCAAGGGGGGTGAAGACTTTTGCAAGTGTAACGGATGTGAAACGGCTAGCTTAGTTAGCAGTGTGCACTAAATAGCGTTTAAATCGGCGACGTCACTTGCTCTGAGACCTTGAAGTAGTAGTTCCCCTTGCTCTGCAAGGGCCGCGGCTTTTGTGGAGCGATGGGTAACAATGCTTCGTGGGTGTCAGTTGTTGATGTGTGCAGAAGGTCCCTAGTTCGCGCCCGGGTATGGGCGAGGGGACGGTCTAAACTTATACTGTTACATTGATGCTGTTGACCCGGATCACTGGTTGCTGCGGAAAAAGGAGGAAGGTCAAAAAGGGGGTGAGTGTAACGGATGTGAAACGGCTAGCTTAGTTAGCAGTGTGCGCTAAATAGCGTTTCAATCGGCGACGTCACTTGCTCTGAGACCTTGAAGTAGTAGTTCCCCTTGCTCTGCAAGGGCCGCGGCTTTTGTGGAGCGATGGGTAACGATGCTTCGTGGGTGACTGTTACTGTTACACAAGGCACTGTATGTCTTCCAATGCTGCGACTGCTGTTGGCATCCAAAGATTATCCAACTTGAATAAAGGCTTGGAGGTAAGGATGACAGCAATTGTGTAGTCAATGGGCTATATGGATATCACTTATTTTTTATATCTACATAGCGCATTGATGTGAATCACATTGCTGCTCTCTCATTTAGCTGTTTGCGCCTTACGGATTGTGGTTGTTTTGGATGGCTGCTCACAAATCTAAATGTGTATTGAACCCAATAATGGTTGAATTCAAGAAGTTTAAGCTGCCTATCAGTCATTGTTTTTGAAACCAGTGGACAGCCAGTGAAGAATGCACTCTTGCAACAGCTGCATAGTGTGGATCCCAGCCTTTGGAATAAAAGTGGGGCTTTTATTGCTCAATCTAATTCATGCTAATAAAACAAAATCCATAGGCCCAGTGGACACATGCTCAAACTAGCACACTGTTGATAGACTTAAAGGGTCAATCTGCAGTTGCTTCATCCATTTTTGGATGTAAAAATGATTAATATACAGCACCAGTCAAAGGTTTGGACACAGCTACTCATTCAAGGGTTTTTCTTAATTTTTACATTTTTTTACATTGTAGATAATAGTGAAGACATAAAAACTATTAGAATCATGTAGTAACCAAAAGTGTTAAACACATCAAAATATATTTTCTATTTTGGATTCTTCAAAGCAGCCACCCTTTGCCTTGATGACAGCTTTGCACACTCTTTGCATTCTCTCAACCAGCTTCATGAGGTAGTAATTTATTTAACTTTGTCTCCTCGGTAAGAAAAGCACCACTTATTTTTAAAATTAGGGATCCAATGTGCAATTAGTTTATTTCTGTGTTTACGTGACTAATGCTACTACTTTTTGGAAAATGTGTTGTGTAAGTGTTTGGAATGTATTTCAATTAACAGGTGTGCCTTGTTAAAAGTTCATTTGTGGAATTTCTTTCCTTATTAATGCGTTTGAGCCACTCAGTTGTGTTGTGACATGGTAGGGGTGGTATACAGAAGACCAAGTCCATATTACAGAAAGAACAGATCAAATAAGCAAAGAGAAACAACAGCCCATCATTACTTTAAGACATGAAAGTCAGTCAATGCAGAACATTTCAAGAAATTTGATAGTTTCTTCAAGTGCAGTCGCAAAAACCATAACGCGCTCTGATGAAACTGGCACTCATAAGGACCGCCAGAGCAAAGGAAGACTCAGAGTTAAGTTCATTAGAGTTACCAGCTTCAGAAATTGCAGCCCAAATAAATGCTTCACAGAGTTCAAGTAACAGACACATCTCAACATCAACTTTTCAGAGGAGATTGCATGAATCAGGCATTCATGGTCGAATTGCTTTAAAGAAACCACTGCTAAAGTACACGAGATTTTTGGTTCCAACCTCCATGTCTTTGTGAGTCACAAAGTCCGTTAACGGATGATCTCCGCATGTGTGGTTCCCACCATGAAGCATGGAGGAGGTGTGATGCTGTGGGGGTGCTTTGCTGGTGACACTGTAAGTGATTTATTTAGAACTCAAGGCACACTTAACCAGCATGGCTAACACATCATTCTGCAGCAAAACACCATCCCATCTGGTTTGCACTTAGTGGGACTGTCAACAGGACAATGACTCAACACACCTCAAGGCTGTGTATGGGCTATTTGACCAATAAGGAGAGTGATGGAGTGCTGCATCAGATGACCTGGCCTCCACAGTCACCCGACCTCAACCCAATTGAGATGGTTTGGGATGAGTTGGACCACAGAGTGAAGGAAAAGCAGCCAACAAGTGCTCAGCATATGAGGGAACTCCTTCAAGACTGTTGGAAAAGCATTCCAGGTGAAGCTGGTTGAGGTAATGCCAAGAGCATGCAAAGCTGTCATCAAGGCAAAGGGTGGCTACTTTGAAGATTCTAAAATATGAAATAGAACACTTTTTTGGTTACTACATATGTGTTATTTCATGGTTTTGATGTCTTCAATATTATTCTACAATAGTTTTAAAAAATAGTTTAAAAAAAACCTTGAATGATTAGGTGTGTCCAAACTTTTGACTGATACTGTATATCCATCGATTCTTGAAGAATAGAACTTATAAATGCCTCATGAGCTTAGTTCATTTGGCACACTCCAACAGAAACCAGAATATAAACTTGTTTTTCTCCCATGTTTGTAAACATTGTTAATGTAAACAAACACTATATTGCCTCATAACATGGTTAAAACAATAATGTTGATACCATGGATGGTCAGTCTTTGCATCCGTAGCTATGTCTATTAATCTGAGAGTGGTTACATTTCTCCAGGCCCATCCCTCAGCTTTTTACCAAAACAGAGGCGGGTCAACCGTTTTGTTATTGTTTCATCTGTAGATTTGCCCTTTAAACAGCTGCATATTATCAAGATATCAAAGTGTTACCAACACAAAGGTAAACAATACGCCTACAGCAAATATGGCATTAGTTGTTCACATGTAAATAGCACTTTACAGTAGTGCTCAAAGCATGCCATTCCATGAGTGCAGCATTTATTTTTCAACTCAAATCAATGAGCCCCATCAGTCCTCCATGACAACAAAATCATAAACAACACAGTCGGGCTGGCTAATAAGTCCTTCGTTCTGGGGTTATGCTCAGGTAAAACAATTTGGTTAATCTAAACTTCCATATTTCCAAGTCTTATTCTTGAAGATCAAGGGGTATAACATGTATTGGAATGACTGGATTTTATATTAAAAACTCTGGTTTTTAATGTAAAGATATAATTTAATCGTATTATTATATGTAGTAGAAAGCGATGGGTTAGAAGAAGCCTACATAACCAACCCATAAAGTAAAATGTAACATCCATATATGGCCAGCTATGTAAACTTTAACATTGATTTATCCTGCAATAGATGTCGTTCAAATGGTAAAATACATTTTTTTTCTTCTTCTAATGCCTCTTAAAGGGAAAGTAATCTAAAAGTAGCTGTATGTCATCAGATTACATTACTGAGTTCGAGTAATCCAAAAGTTACTGATTACAATTTTGGACAGGTAACTAGTAATTGTAAATGATTACCTTTAGAAAGTAACCTACCCAACCCTGCCCAATAGCCACTAACGATATTGCTAAAGTTGCTATGCTAGCCTATAGCCTGAGGCCTACTAGCCTGTAGCCTAGTGTGCTAGCCTCCAGTTATTGCCTGTTAACTGTATGCCAACCCACAGCCTGTGGCCTGCTAGCCTAGTATACTAGCTTCTCTTATAAATATTGTACAGCATGCTAGCTGCTAATTCTATTCCCTACATAGTAAACTACTATTACTGCTATGTATCATATTAGTCTAAATGTATATCTGTATCTTTAGCTTCTGTATATACCATTTTGAGCTATATAGCTTACCTATATTAGCTGACTATGAATATCGTATATGCCAATTCCGGCCTCTGTTGTATACAATGTTTTTACTATATACTATGCAGCTGTTATACAGTTATTAGCCTGTAATTACTATTATTTAATACTTGCTCTCTATTTCTGTTTTTTTCCCAGAAAACCACTCTTCCACCAGTCCTCTTCCTATTGCTGTGTGTGTGCCTGTCTTGTCACTGTGGTATTAAAGTGTGGACTGTATCGCTGTCTCCTATTGGTCATTTACGTTCTCGGACCAGAATGCTGGGGCTGTTGCACCTGTAATCGAAACCGGCACCTCTTTTGGAGACCACCACATGGTGGCACTCTATCAATAAGGATAATACTAATAATAATTGCACCACATGACATTGGTTCTCATCAAAACACTTTCTGAAAACAACATCCCATGTTCTCTGAAGAACACAAGAAAGCTGATTCACATTTTATGTCTAGACACTGGAGTTCTGTGTTAATCAGTAAATTAGGGCTACAAAATGGCAGAAACAACACACACAGACACAAACACATAGCAGTTAGCCAGAGATGAGAGAGAAGGGGGTAAACTGTGAGAATGTGTTTGTTTGTTTCCCCTACTGAGATTATCAACTGACTTATTCCACCACGGGGCCTTCTGGGGACAGTCCATTCTGGTAATTCCTAGTGTTCATCTTCTACTTACAGAAAGAGTTCTAAACATAATTTTGACACACTGGGGGACAGTTCTTGGTTGACTTTTTATATGATTTGTGAAAAAACACCTGTTTCAATACCCTGACATATCGTCAGTCAGGGAATGTTGCACAATGATTGATATCTTACTCCAATCACAATAATAGTTATTGATAAGCTTTCCTTTGGATCAGAAGTGGCCACCCACATCTAATATATTAGCTTCAGCAGCACTTGACTTCATTTCACCACAGTAGACAATCTGGTGTGTGAAGAGAGCTGCATCTGAGTGACAGGGAATACTTGTCCTTTTACTGCATGTTTGAAGTCACACATTACTTGCAGTAAACTAACGCTTGTTCCTCAATTCCTTGCATTCTATTTCCTAACGTCCTTCTCAAAATGCATTGGAGAAGAAGGGCTGAAGGGAGGGACCTTGGACCTTCTTTTACAATATGTTTTATAAGGAGGTAATGAGATAGGATGCGAGGAATCAAGGAAAGACGAGGACCAGACCAGTAGCATTATCCTTTTGCAGGCCCATAACGTGCTGTGGGATATTCACACGTCACTGGTCATTCATTATACAGTATTAGCCAAAGAGCCCAGGTTTGAAGGACGGATCGGAGGTTCTGTCCTTAGTACCAGCCAGGATTTCTTCAAGGACCAGTTCTCCTTCCTTCTGAGCTGCTGGGCAAACCTCCAACCAGGGGGCTTGAAAACTAATGGAGGAATTGATGGCTTTGTAGGTGGAAAAGCCACTATAGCAGTTGTCTCATTGAAATAACAGCAGCAAAGTGATGTTCACACACACTCTCACACTCTCTCATTGAAATGGCAGCAGTGATGCTCCCGGACCACTCTCTCTCTGAGAGGTGACATTTAGTTGAATTTTTTCAATCATCATCACTCATTCCATCTTTTGCCTCCCTTTGATGCACCGTCTCTCACCCTTTCTCCCAAACGCGTTATTAGCATGGGAAACATATGTGACTCGTTTCAGGAAACTAGGCGTATGTCGCGGGTCACTACTTCACAGGAGCAACATTTGAAGGTAAACTTTTTTTAAAATCAAAATGTGCTTTTGGGAAGAAATGCCTTCTGGAACGTGAACTTTCATGTGCCTTAATAACAAACATGTACGCCATCTGTAAATACAAATAAAATTGTTAAAATTTGTAACGGCTTTCTTCCGTCGAAGGAGAGGAGGAACAAAATGCAGCGTGGTTAGTGTTCAACATCTTTAATATCGACAAAAAACGAGAACACTACAAAATACAAAAACAACAAAAGTGAAAACCGAAAAAGTCCTATCTGGTGCAATGATACAAAGATAGAAGACAATCACCCACAAAATGACCAAAGAACATGGCTGCCTAAATATGGTTCCCAATCAGAGACAACGATAAACACCTGCCTCTAATTGAGAACCAATCTAGGCCACCATAGACTTCCATAAACACCTAGACTAGAAAACACCCCATAAACATACAAAACCCCTAGACCAGGCAAAAACACATAATTCCCCCATGTCACACCCTGACCTAACCAAAATAATAAAGAAAACAAAGATAACTAAGGCCAGGGCGTGACAGTACCCCCCCCCCCCCCCAAATGTGCGGACTCCCGGCCGCACACCTAAATCCATAGGGGAGGGATTTGGCACGGGACGTGGACCCCACTCCACCATAGTCTTTATCCGCTTTAGTTTCTTCCTAGGAACGGCGACCCTCGCCGCCGACTTAGGATTGGCAACCCTACTAAAGGGCCCCACTCCACTAAACAGACTGAGGGGTAGCTCAGGACCGAGAGGTAGCTCAGGACCGAGAGGTAGCTCAGGACCGAGGGGTAGCTCAGGACTGAGAGATAGCTCAGGCTGGTTGCCGGCTTTGGCAGCTTCTGGCTGACTGACGGCTCTGGCAGATCCTGGCTGAATGGTGGCTCTGGCGGATCCTGGCTGAATATGGCGGTTCTGGCGGATCCTGGCCGAATGGCGGCTCTGGCGGATCCTGGGCCGAATGGCGGCTCTGGCGGATCCTGGCAGAATGCGGCTCTGGCGGATCCTGGCTGAATGGCGGCTCTGACGGATCCTGGCTGACTAGTGGCTCTGGCGGATCCTGGCTGACTGGCGGCTCTGGCGGATCCTGGCTGACTGGCGGCTCTGGCAGATCCTGGCTGACTGGCGGCTCTGGCGGATCCTGGCTGACTGGCGGCTCTGGCGGATCCTGGCTGACTGGCGGCTCTGGCGGATCCTGGCTGACTGGCGGCTCTGGAGGATCCTGGCTGACTGGCGGCTCTGGCGGATCCTGGCAGAATGCGGCTCTGGCGGATCCTGGCTGAATGGCGGCTCTGGCAGATCCTGGCTGACCGGCGGCTCTGGCGGATCCTGGCTGACTGGCGGCTCTGGCGGATCCTGGCTGACTGGCGGCTCTGGCGGATCCTGGCTGACTGGCGGCTCTGGAGGATCCTGGCTGACTGGCGGCTCTGGCGGATCCTGGCAGAATGCGGCTCTGGCGGATCCTGGCTGAATGGCGGCTCTGACGGATCCTGGCTGACTAGTGGCTCTGGCGGATCCTGGCTGACTGGCGGCTCTGGCGGATCCTGGCTGACTGGCGGCTCTGGCAGATCCTGGCTGACCGGCGGCTCTGGCGGATCCTGGCTGACTGGCGGCTCTGGCGGATCCTGGCTGACTGGCGGCTCTGGAGGATCCTGGCTGACTGGCGGCTCTGGTGGATCCTGGCTGACTGGCGGCTCTGGCGGCTCCTTGCAGACTGGCGGCTCTGGCGGCTCCTTGCAGACCGGCGGCTCTGGCGGCTCCTTGCAGACTGGCGGCTCTGGCGGCTCCTTGCAGACTGGTGGTTCCTTGCAGACTGGCGGCTCTGGCGGCTCCTTGCAGACTGGCGGTTCCTTGCAGACTGGCGGCTCTGGCGGCTCCTTGCAGACTGGTGGCTCTGGCTGCTCCTTGCAGACTGGCGGCTTTGTACAGGCGGGAGACTCTAGCAGCTCTGGACAGGCGGGAGACTCTAGCAGCTCTGGACAAGCAGGACGCACTGTAGGCCTGGTACGTGGTGCCGGCACTGCTAGTACTGGGCCGAGGACACGCACCTCAAGGCAAGTGCAGGGAGGAGAAACAGGGAGTACTGGGCTTTGGACACGCACAGGAAGCCTGGTGCGGGGGGCTGCCACCGGAGGGATGGTGCGTGTAGGTGGCACTGCATAGACCGGACCGTTCAGGTGCACTGGAGCTCTTGAGCACCAAGCCTGCCTAACCTTACCTGGCTCGATGCCCACTCTAGCCCGGCCGATACGAGGAGCTGGAACGTAGCGAATCATTTGTATCTCAGATCCATTTGCATTGCTAGTTATAGCCTAATGTTTGCTAGCTAACATTGAACCTGGTTGGTTAGCTACCTGCCGATTCATGCAGAGTAGTAACGTTATGAGTTGGGATGATGGTTCATTGTTTAGCTAGCTAGCTACATGTCTAAACAAAAGACTCCACTATGCAAGTAACTATATTAATAGAATGTTCATGATATGCAGTAACTGCGACAACTGTCGATAGATGTAGCTGGTAAATATGCTCTGGCTATTAACTCCGATTTCAGAGCACAGTCATCTGAATGTCCCAGCTAGCAATGAGGAATCTGCCAAGAAGCGGCCCTGTTCCGGGGGGATGGAACTGATTGAATCGGCCCGGAATCGTGTCAGACTCGGCCCGGAAGCAAAATGAATGACTGCCCAGTATCGGCCCTTCCCGTTCCCGGAATTCAGCTGACTTGGCAAGCATCTTACCAGAAACTCCCAGAAGAGGCCAGATGCATATTTAAATAAATGTATACAAAATTACCCGATTTAGTCATTTTAAATATTACTATTTTGTACATACAAATTATACTCATTCACAAAAAAAACATTTAGTGTCGGAGAAAACACCCTACACCTGGTGACTGTCAGTGTGCATGCGCCTGGCCAGCCACAGAAGTTGCTACAGCGTGATGGGACAAGGACATCCCGGCAGGCTAAACACTCCCCTAACATGGACGACGCTGGATCAATTGTGCGTTGCCTCATGGGTCTCCCGGTCGCGGGTCTCAAACCAGCATCTGTAGCAATGCAGCTTGCACTGCGACGCAGTGTCTTAGACCGCTGCGCCACTGGGGAATCTCCATCCACAAAGTTTGTAATGCTTATCAATTGCCTTGCACAATCGGCCCGAGCTCAATCCCCACATCCTAGCCATAAGTAATACTGCCGAAGGCGGCGCAGACTTGGGCCTCATGACAGTGGCTGAGTCTGACTCTCAGCCGGAATCGGCCCAGATCCACTGTGCTAGCTGGGGTGCCAGAGTGCAGAATAACTGACAAGCTTACAAATGCTCAACACCTGTTGAATATGGCCGGTGTCAGTAAATTTTGGCAAAAAAGCATAATTAAATTGTTGCCAGTCGCCAACGCTCTGGATAACATAAAAACAGCCTAACCAGCTCTGTTAGGGCGAGTGAAATGGTCAGAGTGAGCTGTTCTCTCATTTGTGTCTGGAAGTAGCTAGCAAGCTAGCCAACATTAGCCAGTTAGCTTGGGTGCTTGACTGCTGTTGTTAAGTCAGAACGCTTGGATCAACCCTACTCCTTGGCCAGAGCGTCCAGTGTGACGGAGCATCCAACGAAACACTATGAATTTACGAACGTACAATCTTACAATGCTCTGAGTTTGAGAATGCCCACACCTACACCTGTAGTATTAACCAGCCTTTAGTCTTGACATCTTTGGTTGTTTAGTATATGGATTCACGTGAATCCTTAAAGAGATGGGACTAAGGCTTAAGACGGTGTGCTGAATAGGTGCTGAATGAGTGTATACAAAGAAGAGCTCTCCAGTAGGTTTACCAAAACATTCAACGGCCATTTTATCAAAAGTGAGGTTACAAGTCTATCAACTTTCAAAGCAGAATGACTTTCTCATTGTTCCTCAACTGTAGTGTATGATATACCATTTTCTAGCTCTGAGTCTCTAATTGTATCCAATGTAAAAAAACACCATTTCAAATTTTGCTACATAAGACGGAATCGAGCCGGTCAGTCACATTTGTTTAATTTGTGAAATAGATAAACAAAAGATAAATAAACAGTGAAACATGTACTCTTAACATTACACTCCCAAAAGTTTCAACGGAATAGAGACATTTCAAATATCATTATGGCTATGTGCAGTGTTGTAACGATGTGCAAATAGTTCAATTACAAAATGGAAAATAAATTAACAGAAATATGTGTTGTATTTACAATGGTGTTTGTTCTTCACTGGTTACCATTTTCTCGTGGCAACAGGTCACAAATCTTGCTGCTGTGATGGCACACTGTGCTATTTCACCTAATAGATATGGCAGTTTATCAAGACTGGATTTGTTTTCGAATTCTTTGTGGGTCTGTGTAATCTGAGGGAAGTATGTGTCTCTAATATGGTCATACATTTGGCCAGAGGTTAGGAAGTGCAGCTCAGTTTCCACCTCATTTTGTGGGCAGTGTGCACAGAGCTTCTTGAGAGTCTGTAAATAGTCAAAGCTTTCCTTACTTTTGGGACAGTCACAGTGGTCAGGTATTCTACCACTGTGTACTCTCTGTTTAGCATTCCAGTTTGCTTTGTTTTTTGGTTAATTCTTTCCAATTTGTCAATTAATTATGTTTTTGTTTTCTCATGATTTGGTTGGGTCTAATTGTGTTGCTGTCCTGGGGTGCTGTGGGGTCTGTGTTTGTGAACAGAGCACTAGTACCAGCTTGCTTAGCTTTAGGGGACTCTTCTCTAGGTTCATCTCTCTGTAGGTGATGGCTTTGTTATGGAAGGTTTGGGAATTGCTTCCTTTTAGGTGGTTGTAGAAATTAACGTCTCTTTTCTGGATTTTGATCATCAGCGGATATCGTCCAAATTCTTCTCTGCATGCATTATTTGTTGTTTTACCCTGTACACATTGGATGTTTTGCAGAATTCTACACGCAGTCTGAATTTGGTGTTTGTCCTATTTTGTGAATTCTTGGTTGGTGAGTGGACCGCAGACCTAAGAACCATAAAGGGCAATGGGTTCTATAACTGATTCAAGTATGTTTTGCCAGATCCAAATTGGGATGTCAAATTTGATGTTCCTTTTGATTGCTTAGAAGGCCCTTCCTGCCTTGTATCTCAGATCGTTCACAGCTTTGTGGAAGTTATCTGTGGTGCTGATGTTTAGGCCGAGTCATGTATACATATAGTGTTTGTATTTGTGGTTCTGGCAACTGGACCTTTTTTGGAACACTACCTTTTTGGTCTTACTGAGATTTACTGTCAGGGCTGAGGTCTGACAGAATCGGTGCAGAAGATCTAGGTGCTGCTGTAGGCCCTCCTTGGTTGAGGACAGAAGCACCAGATCATCAGCAAACAGTAGACATTTTATTTCAGATTCTAGTAGGGTGAGGCCGGGTGCTGCAGACTGTTCTAGTGCCCTCTCTCCCTAACTCTCTCTCCCTCTTCACTACTGCTCTGTATTACACTGTTGAGCAGATAAGTGGAGACTATGACTACACCCCCACTTACACTCCACTACTATTGCACTCACTCATCCCTTTGAACAGATCTTATACTTTCCCTGTGAACCAGATGTTATATAGAAATCAAGAATGTACATGTGAGAACGTCAAGAGATGCATTTAATCCATTGTTGACATTGTTGTCAGGGCCAGCACCAGTCTTTGGGAGTATGCACAGTTGAGGAGTGTGGCTATAAAACACAAACATGTATTAATCCTTGCAGTCCGCCCACCATCTATAATTCACTGGCAATGTATAATTCCCTGCCTCTTTTCTGAAACCAATAAATAAATAAAAAATAAAAACTCTGGATGAGCAGAGAATGTTTCAGAAACTGACTTGGTAGTGCATATAATGTCAAACAGGCATTCTCTGTGTTTTCGGTATGGATTTATTGAGTCCTAAAGTAAACATGTTGCAACCCACATTATGGCAACAGGATACAACCCTGTATACCCTCATCACACTAACTGTTTATCATTAAAAGCCCTTTTACAACTCCTGTGTAGTTCTGTTGGTAAGAGTGTGGTGCAAGGTTGTGGGCTCAATTAGCCTACCACAGTAATCACATACTATATATGTGTAAAAGTATCTTAGAAGAAAATAATCTAAGAGGCTTATTACCACTATTAGGCTACAGTCTGAGTGTGTGCATTTTTCTCAGTGTGCATTTTTCTCAGTGTGCATTTTTCTCAGTGTGCATTTTTCTCAGTGTGCATTTTTCTCAGTGTGCATTTTTCTCAGTGTGCATTTTGCTCAGTGTGAATATAAAAACAAATGCCATATTTCAAATGCAACTCTAAAGTCAATAACAATGCTGTACGGCTCAGCAGTGAAAGCTTATCACACAGATCAAACCAGGTAGCAGATAAAAAGATCTAAAAATCAAATCAGTGTCTCAAGTGATCCATGCAGCCCTCTTTGTACCGCATGGGAACTAATCCTACACAAGGAGATGATTGCTTTTCTGGCATTGTTTTCACCTGCTCTTCTCCGCTCGTCTCTCATCCCTCTCTCATTCCCTCTCTTTACTCACATCAAAAGGATCCTTCTGTGTTTAATGGCCCATTATCTCCACTCTGACTTTCCGTCTACAGTATATCTCCCCAGGCTCCTTATTCGTTCTCTCTTTTCCTGCCATCTCACTCCTCTGTTATTTTAAGGGCAACACAATCCAACAGAAACAGTGGCACTTGCATTTTTGGGAGGGAAGAGAAAAGTTGTATCTCTAGATTTTTGTTTGAGAAGTTGCTGAAAAGAATGTTGCATTCCATACAACATTCTTCCATTTATTGTCCATTCTTCATTCTACATACAGTATGTACACAAACCATACATTGATGTACCAGAACCAGACGACAATAGTTTGCGTAATATCAGTTGATGAGACAAATGTCTAGAAAAGAGAAAAAGGTTGCATCTACAACATGGACTGTAGGTGAAGCTGCTGTAAATAACTTGACATCCCAAAGAACATTCTGCACTGTGCAATCTACATATCATATTCACACAGCACTTGTTTGCTTTGTCCAACAGAAGCCTGTCTGTAACCTTGAATCAGCCGATAGATAGATATAGATAGATAGATAGATAGATAGATAGATAGATAGATAGATAGATAGATAGATAGATAGATAGATAGATAGATAGAGATGTCACCACAAGCCAACAGGCCTAATCCGATGAAATGTCATTCTCACCCATCGCCATTGGACGGTTTGACGAGAAAGCACAAGCAGACACCATCAACTTGTGATGAATAAATCTCAGATTCCATCATCGACCGCCAGTCATGTACTGACATTCTACTGAGTCCTTGGTTATCATGGACTCTAATTGGCACTGACTGATATGGACTCTGAGAGAGAAGCTGAGCAGCCTCCGTAATTAAATAGGAATTACTTTTGACATTCTTATCCAGAGCAACTTACAGGAGCAGTTAGGGTTAACTGCCTTGCTCACGTGCACATCAGCTGATTTTTCACCTAGTCAGCTTGGGGATTCGAACCCACGACCAGCTACTTTACTGCCCCATTAATAGTGCATCGGCCAGGGTTATGAGAGTGAACACATGCACGTCATTAATTAATGTAAACACAGTCTTCTTCTCCTTAATAATGACTGGAAGAGTGCCCTTAAGTAGAAACAACTAATTAGTATAAATAATTTTTTTCTCCGTTTTTTCAGATTTTACTCCTCCGTTACCACTCTCTCCGTTCCATCTCCCTTTAGTCGACAGCGGCAACATCTGGTGGCTGGCAAGCCAAGTTCGCCTCCCGTTATTCATGGACACACACGGTGGTGTGTCATTGTTTAATTAATGACACTGCAGTACACACACACACAGGGACACACCACAAATACAAACAGCAACCCCAACAGCCTCAGTCATAAAGAGAGAAAAATGCTATTTTTTTATCGCCCTAGTAATTACAACTTTTTGACGGTGCACTTTGTGAGTCTGACTTCTTTTTACTGTCAAGTTTTAAAAGAAATTCAACCAACCTTGAGAGCTCCCAATTACATCAGATGTAGTAATAACATTGAATCACATTTACATGATAGAATTCTCTATGTGGGTTTATCTCAAGTCAGGATTCATTTGGCCAATTCTGTAGTTCTTAAGAGACATGTTTGAAGAGTGCTGGTGAATGAAAGACGACCTTGCTCCATCATACAATTACAGCTTCACACACAAACACAACACACACACACACACACACACACACACACACACACACACACACACACACACACACACACACACACACACACAAACACACACACACACACACAAACACACACACACACACACACACACACACACACACACACACACACACACACACACACACACACACACACACACAAACACACACACACACACACACACACACACACACACACACACATATATATATATCTTTACGCAATTACAACTACTCCACCTCCGCTGGTTATTATAGATGATGCTTAAAGCCTTGAAGTAGAGGTGAGCCTCCAATAACCGTTCTGTGAAAGTAATTGAGATTAAAGGTGAATAAGGCTGTGGATGGATTATATAACGGCTACTACTTCAGCATCACATGCATTCACTAAGCATTCAAGTGATTAATGTTATACAAGAGTTAGATGTAATCAAATCACCTCCATTCAGGGGAAAGGATTTCTACAAATATCCTGTTAAGAGAAGAGAATCAATCGGTAGGTAAACACACAAACATGGCCACTGTCATTAAGAGCACAAGTGGTGCTGAATTTTAATCCTCTCCTCCATTTAAACCTATATCATGACATCAATAAAAGGTCAAGAGAATTAGTTTGCCTGGAGGTAAGATGACTTCATTCATTACAGGAATATATGTATAGAATAATGTGCAAACTGCTATCTCTGACCATGTCAGTTGCAGTTTAATGCCTCTGCATTACAATCATCAATATAAATCCACACCATGATTGAATCCAGGTTCAGCCAACACAGTATGAATAAGCCACAGAAAATTATGACCAGATTTAATCGTAGATACTGTGTACGGTAATGTTACTAGCTGATTGAGGGGGAAGTATGTTTTATGAAACCATGAAAACTGGGTTACAGGTTTTGATTGAATGCTGCATATGAGACCTTTTCCATTTGTGCCAGTGAACTGCTTCAGAGAAACAGGTTTATTGGTCATATGTAATAAACAGAATGGAAATCTCACTAAACCAGAGCTTAAAAATAAAAACGTTGTTAATTAGATTTTTTCAATCTTATTTAGGAGAAATTGGATTTCCTGTTTCTAAAATATCATTTGACTGCAGTAAATGTACAAAAAAAATCTTGTTTCAGAATATACTTCAATAGAAGGAATTTTGGCCTCAAGTTTGCCAAAGAGAGACAAAGACACGTTAGCCTTGAACATGATCCTCATCCACCCATATCCACATCGACGGGACAGTAGTGGAGAAGGTGGAAAGTTAAGTTCCTCGACGTACACATCACGGACAAACTGAAATGGTCCACCCAACCAGACAGCGTGGTGAAGAAGGCGCAGCAGCGCCTCTTCAACCTCAGAGGCTGAATAAATTCCGCTTGTCACCAAAAACACTCAATAACTTTTACAGATGCACAATCGAGAGCATCCTGTCGGGCTGTATCGCCGCCTGGTACGGCAACTGCTCCGCCCACAACCGTAAGGCTCTCCAGAGGGTAGTGAGGTCTGCACAACACATCACCAGGGGCAAACTACCTGCCCTCCAGGACACCTACACCACCCGATGTCACAGGAAGGCCATAAAGATCATCAAGGACAACAACCACCTGAGCCACTGCCTGTTCTAGCCACTTTAATAATAAAAAATTGGATGTAATAAATGTATCACTAGCCACTTTAAACAATGCCACTTTATATCATGTTTACATACCCTACATTACTCATCTCATATGTATATACTGTACTCTATACCATCTACTGCATCTTGCCTATGCCGTTTGGCCATTGCTCATCTATATATTTTTATGTACGTATTGTTATTCATTCCATTACACTTGTGTGTATAAGGTAGTTGTTGTGAAATTGTTCGATTTCTTGTTAGATATTACTGCATGGTCGGAACTAGAAGCACAAGCATTTCGCTACACTCGCATTAACATCTGCTAACCATGTGTATGTGACAAATACAATTTGATTTGATTTTGATCCCCAATAAGGAACTATGAGCAGTCTTTCAGATATACTTTTCAGGTATGCACTATTCTTCTGCATTGCCTGAGGGAGACAGTTACTGTAGCTCAAACCATGTTACAAGCTTCTTTTTTTTTTTGTGTTTTGTGTTCTGCTCAATTATTTGAAAGATTTCGTTACCTTGTTAAAAATAATGGGATTTTGAAAGTGTTGGATTATGGAGTAAACTTTGAACATTGTTATACTCAGAGTATAGGAACATTAGTTACACCTGAGACATGAGATATGCCATAATGAAGCTTGGGAGGGGCTGAGAACAGGGAAAACAATCACATGTGACAGTACTGATAAGGGGATAAACCGTTGAAGGCTCAGATCACTTAGTTCCCTGCTTAGCAGGAAGGATGCAATGTTTAGAGATAAGGAGGAGACTCCACCCAAAGAGGGGTATGAATACCACCACGAGGGAAGCCATGTCTTCTGTCAGAATACAACTGTGTTGACCCTTTGGGAAGAATTCAACTTGGTTAAGCTTCTCTAGTGAGTTACTTACTCTGAAAAATAAGAACCTAACAAAAGGTAAGAACACTCTTTGGTTTTATTATATTGTAATCAGCAGAGAGACAGTGAGTAGGTTACACATGAATGATACAGTCACAATATCTCTGTGTATTATCCAACATAATGCTGCAAGCTTACCACATGTATATGATTGCATACTATATTCAAATAAACTGTCACGCAGTTCTTCCTGGGAAGGAGAGGCGGACCAAAACGCAGCGTGGTTATTTTTATACATCTTTAATAAAGATGAAAATAGAACAATATACAAAACAAGAACCGTGAAAAACTGAAAACAGCCCTATCTGGTGCAACAAACACAAAGACAGGAACAATCACCCACAAAAACCCAACACCAAACAGGCTACCTAAATATGGTTCCCAATCAGAGACAATGACTAACACCTGCCTCTGATTGAGAACCATATCAGGCCAAACACAGAAACAGACAAACTAGACACACAACATAGAATGCCCACTCAGATAACACCCTGACCAACCAAAACATAGAAAGCAAACTATGGTCAGGGTGTGACACAAACAGAAAATCATGCTCTTTTGTCTGGTATAGATGAATGGAACTCAAGGCCATTGGAATGGTTAACTAGAAAGTGCAGAATTTAATAGAACTACAGTATGATATTGCATCTCTATGGTCGAAAGCTTCAATCTAAAATCACAACAAAATCACAAACCACTGTTGTCAACGGCAATCAGAATGTGTTTACCTAGAATCAGAAACCCAATCTAAAACCATATTTCCCCTTTTGTCAGTGGCTTCCTACAGATGAGGGGAAAAAGGGAAAAAGGAGCCTGCAAACTGCATTCTGTGAAAAACATTTTCTCTACTCAGTAGGGTTGAATATTTTACAAACGTTCCATCCTGACAATAAATCTATTTTTTCCAGGATAACCCGGTATTTCCCACCAAAACCGTAAGTGTCATTCAAAAGCATTATAAAGCCTGTAAATAGGCCTATGCCTGGATTTGATTAGAGCTTTTGGTGTAATGGTTTTCCTCCTCTTCGTCTGAAGAGGAGAGGCGAGAAGATGTGGCGTGGTAAGTGTCCATGGTATTTATTTAAACTGAACACTCCATACAAAACAATAAACGTACCGTGAAAACCGAAAACAGTACCGTGTGGTGTAAAACACAGACACGGAAACAATCACCCACAAACAAACAGTGAAACCCAGGCTACCTAAGTATGATTCTCAATCAGAGACAACTAACGACACCTGCCTCTGATTGAGAACCATACTAGGCCGAACAAAGAAAAACAACCTAGAAACACAAAACATAGAATGCCCACCCAACTCACATCCTGACCAACTAAAACAAACAATTAACACAATAACTAGGGTCAGGACGTGACAGTTGGTTCACCTTTTGCTGCTACAACAGCCTCCTCTCTTCTGAGAAGGCTTTCCACTAGATGTGAGAACATTGCAGCAGGGACTTGCTTCCATTCAGCCACAAGAGCATTAGTGAGGTTAGGCACTGATGCTGGGCGGTTATTCCTCCTCCACCAAACTTTACAGTTGGCACTATGCATTGGGGCAGATAGCGTTCTCCTGGAATCCGCCAAATCCAGATTTGTCCGTCGGACTGCCAGATCGTGAAGCGTGATTCATCACTCCAGAGAACGCGTTTCCATTGCTCCAAAGTCCAATTGCGGCGAGCTTTACACCATTCCAGCCGACTCTTGGCATTGCGCATAGTGATGTGTGTGGCTTGTGTGCGGCTGCTTGGCCTTGGAAACCCATTTCATGAAGCTCCCGACGAACAGTTCTTGTGCTGACATTGCTTCCAGAGGCAGTTTGGAACTGGGTAGTGAGTGTTGCAACCGAGGACAGATGATTTTTACGCACTACGCACTTCAGCGCAGAAGCCCTTCACTGCTCTTCATGAAGATTGAATGCTTATAAATAACTGCTACAGCCTACCGCCATTGCACATTCACACTTCTTTCAAATTACCCAAGAGCATGTGCCCCTCTTTGAATAGTCTATTGGTATAAGAAATGCAAAAAAAAATATGTCCAGCAAGCTATTCTGTTCTACCTTTTCCTGCATGGGACTCCAAGAACTAAGGAGCGTTTTTTAAGGAGAGGCTAGCGGAGCACAGGTGCTTGCATATTGCACAAGAGACAGAGGCTATAAGTTACAAGCTTACTATGCATAACCCATCATTATTTAGCTAAATATAAGGCTATTACTGCATTGAATGTATTACCTGAAAGAGGTAGGCTAGGACATCTACTATATATAGGGCTATACTGTCTATCAATCTAGAACAGGATAGTCTTTTGGATGCGATTTGAATGGAGTTTATGGAGAAAGACTGTGAGAGAGTGCTCGCGCATGCACTGGTTTAGCGCAATAATGTTCCAGTGATAGGCTGTTTTACAACACAGCAGCTGCAAAAAAGAGAGAGATGGCAACTTAGACACACGTTAGACTATGCTGCAGCAAATGCAGGCCTACCTGTCACAAGAAAAAAAGTTACCATGACATGATAGGTCTACATGCATTGTGAACTGTGCTCAATACTGAGATGGTCTGTCCCTACCCTGAGCGTTGATGATTCATCATTCAGAGGCTGTAGAGAAGCCAGATTTATACATAGGATATAATTTAACAGTTCCATTTCACCCCATGCTGTTCACGTATATAATGTATTATAATTTAATGGTTTCTCGCAGTTATTTATCCCGGGGAAAAGGAAGTGGTTGTTGGCGGTAAATCTCGGTAACCAGGTTCCCGCCATTCAACCCTAGTACCTAGGCCTACTGATTATGCACTCTCAGAAACTGAATGCAGCTCTCTCATCAACTCGGTAGATGAATACTATAAAGATAAACAACGTTATATAACAGATAACTCAAAAACAGGACACCCCACTACGGGCCTTGAGCCTCTGCCTTGTTTTAATGGACTGACTGCTGCTGCTGCTCCAAAAGGGACTTTGTTGAGAGTATTTCAGCAGTTTCTGCCATCCCTCCATCTCCCAGAGCTCAGTGAAGATGAGACTGGGTCATGACTTGATGGACTAGTAATCCACACTCAAACACTGTGTGTGTGTGTGTGTGTGTGTGTGTGTGTGTGTGTGTGTGTGTGTGTGTGTGTGTGTGTGTGTGTGTGTGTGTGTGTGTGTGTGTGTGTGTGTGTGTGCCACTTAGCAGACAATTTTATTCAAGGCCACTTAGACCACAGGGGGATGAAGCAGCTACCTTGGCGTTGCTCACACCACACTTGTTCCTACCAAGTGAGCCACACAGGATCCCTTTAAACCCACAGAAGCAGCTTGGGAAACTAATGAGGGCTTTAGTTTAACTGGGTAACATCCCATTCCCATTGTCTATGTATAAGGACTGAGGTGGGCACTTTTGAATGTCATTCTGGTACCTCGGGACTACACTGGTCCCAGATCTGTCAAGACAGCACAAACAGATATGGGACCAGCCTAACTCTGGAATACCCCAAAATTTAGAACGGTGTAAAAGTAAATAGCTGAGCTGCTCTTTTGGAGCGAGGCACAACGTGCCACGTAAGGACAGAAAGAAGAAGAAGTGGAGAGAGCTCAGTGTGGCCTTCAGTCCCCAGGGGGAACGAAGAGGATTACGTGAATCCAAGTAAACAGTGATTTACGTCAAGGGGAGGTTTGATAACATGCAGGCCTATTTAGAGTGGCACAGGGATGCATTAACCATATGAGTTGGCTACACAGCACAAACAGATCTGGGATCATGCTGGACTGGTAAGGTAAACACCAGTACCCCACAGGGGTGGTTTGAAAACAACATTAACTCATCATCAACTCACTGCATTATTTGATAACATGTAGCCTATCTAGAGGGGCCTGCCTGCAGTCTCAGCAAGTTCCATGAGGTAATAGTCTGGGAGGGGCAGAGACCGCACGCCTCTTCAAGAGCTGAATCAGTGTGCAGGTGTCACGCCCTGATCTGTTTCACCTGTCCTTGTGATTGTCTCCACCCCCTCCAGGTGTCGCTAATTTTGCTTGGGGTATTTATCCCTGTGTTTCCTGTCTCTTTCTGCCAGTTTGTCTTGTATGTTCAAGTTAACCAGTGTGTTTTTCCCGTGTGCCTGATTTTCTATTCTCTTTTACTAGTCCTCCCGGTTTTGACCTTCGCCTGTTTTTCTGGACTCCATTCCCGCCTGCCTGACCATTCTGTACCTCTGGAACTCTGAACTGGTTTTGACCTTTCGCCTGTCTACGACCATTCTTTTGCCTACTACTTTTGGATTGTTAATAAACATCTTGGACTCTAAGCATCTGCATCTGGGTCTCGCCTTGAGCACTTATAGCAGGTTGATTTTCCTGGCCAAGCGGCGTGGACGGCGTGTTTTGTCGAAACATCAGACAGCCAGGTGAGAGGCAGAAGCTGCACACCACTGCACTGGGAGCTGAGGATGCTGGTTATGCAACAGGGCTGCGAGACAAAACTCTCACACACACACACACACACACATCTCTGCATTCAAAGAGGCTCTTCAAAGCCAGCGTCACCACTGGGGTATGGATATTCATGAAATATTTTGGCAGCCCTGTTGCAGACTGAGTTTTTAGTGCATTTTTTTTTTTAAATAGGAGAAGATAACTGAATATTGCAGTTAGAGAAGAATGCTTAAAAGGCTGCCTGAAGGGAATTCAGTGTTGAAAGATTGATACGACTTCATTTCATAGCAGTTTGATTACAAAAAATAGATTAGAGAGAGACTGGATAAATGTTAAATGAAAAGGGCCTGAGTTGTTGGGTTGGCGCTTCACTGCCAAAGAGCAAGAGAGTGTGCGCCGAGTCAAAATACTGTGTGACAGCAATTACAAACAACCTCTGCGGGACGGGTGCTGGGGGAAAATAATGAACGAGAAACAATCAGGAATATTACAAATGTAATCATCGATATATTCGAGTTGACATTTTCAAATGAGAAAAGTGCAAATGACAAATTCCTGAAGCAGCCGCGACTCACTTTGATATTGATGGGCCAGTGCTCTTTGAAGGAAATGTGATCATGTTTGAAGTTTTATCTCCTGTACCCAATGTGTAAATCTGTGCTAACAGAGTGTTCTGGATTCTCAGTGTGCGGAGGTGAACACATAAGCAGTCAGCTGGTGAAAGTGTCCCTTGGATTCTATTTGGGAGACAAAGGGTAAAAAGCTTCCATAATCTCCTACAAGAGGACACGGATAACCAGTGTGTGTGTGTTAGACTCATCCTGAAAAAACAAAGGTCTTTCCATTCAGCCATCTGTAAGGAGGTCATCTTGAGTGGGTCGTCCATTGTCACGGTAACTTTTAAAACATTTTAAAATAGAGCAGGGGATACAAGAAATAAGATTTAGATGACCCTGAAATTGGTCTAAGAGGACAAGGTGATATTTATACAGGAAGGCTAACGTGCCAGCTGGATTCAAACCCAGGTAGGTAAAGTGCTTCCTCTCTGGTGCTGCTACCTGCAGGCCTTGGGTGATGTCAGAAAAGCCTTTGGTAATCATGTGTCTCAAGGCTTTTTCCTTCCCACCAGGCAGACAGGTTGTGGGGTTGAAAGATGGGGTGGGAGGGCGAAGGCTTGCTGGATACTGAAAGTGTACGTACACACGCACAGAGAGGGAGAGCACAGGTGCTTGATGGATGCAGACTGGCTAGTGATCAGTCAGGGAGAGCTAGGGGGCGTTCACGCCACTGGTCTAGATGGACACCAGGTTAAATATTCTTTCACCCAAACCCAGGGTTCTCTGTACATCTGAACACAAATATAAACGCAACATGTAAAGTGTTGGTCCCATGTATCATCAGCTGAAATAAAAGATCCCAGAAACGATTCATATGTACATAAAAGCTTATTGCTCTCATATTTTGTGCATTTTTTTTACATCCCTGTTAGTGAGTATTTCTCCTTTGCCAAGATAATCCATCCACCTGACAAGTGTGGCATATCTAGAAGCTGATTAAACAGCATGATCATTGCACAGGTACACCTTGTGATGGAGACAAAAGGCCACTCGAATGCCGAAGATGTCTCAAGTTGAGGGAGCATGCAATTGGAATTCTGATTGCATTAATGTACCCCAGAGCTGTTGCCAGAGAATTTAATGTTAATTTCTCTACCATAAGCCATCTCCAATGTTGTTTCAGAGCATTTGGCATTACGTCCAACTGACCTCACAGCCGCAGACCATGTGTAACCACGCCAGCCCAGGACCATCCCCCTCCAGCTTCTTCACCTGCGGGATCATCTGAAACCAGCCACCCGGACAGCTGATGAAACTGAGGAGAATTTCTGTCTATAATGAAGCCCTTTTTTGTGGGGAAAAACTAATTCATATTAGCTAGGCTTGGCTCCCCACTATCCCAGGCCCACTCAATGTAGAAAATAGTAAAAATAAGAACAAACCCTTGAATGAGTAGCTATGGCCAAACTTTTGACTGGTACACTTAATCATTCAAGGGTACTAGTCAAAAGTTTGGACACAGCTAATCATTCAAGGTTTTTTATTTATTTATACTATTTTCTACATTGTAGAATAATAGTGAAGACATCAACTATGAAATAACACATATGGAATCATGTAGTAACAAAAAAAGTGTTAAACAAATCAAAATATATTTTACATTTGAGATTCTTCAAAGTAGCAACCCTTTGCCTTTTGACAGCTTTGCACATTCTTGGCATTCTGTCAACAAGCTTAACTTGGAACTCTTTTCCAACAGTCTTGAAGGAGTTCCCACATATTCTGAGCACTTGTTGGCTGCTTTCCCTTCACTCTGCGGTCCAACTCATCCCAAACCATCTAAAATTGGGTTGAGGTCGGGTGATTGTGGAGGCCAGGTCATCTGATGCAGCACTCCATCACTCTCCTTCTTGGTAAAATAGGCCTTACACAGCCTGGAGGTGTGTTGGGTCATTGTCCTGTTGAAAAACAGTCCCACTAAGCGCAAACCAGAAGGGATGGCGTATCACTGCAGAATGCTGTGAAGGCCATGCTGGTTAAGTATGCCTTGAATTCTAAATAAATCACAGACAGTGTCACCAGCAAAGCACCCCCACACCATCACACCTCCTCCTCCATGCTTCATGGTGGGAACCACACATGCAGAGATCATCCATTCAACTACTCTGCATCTCATAAAGACACCGCGATTGGAACCAAAAATCTAAAATTCCTGAGGCCTGATTCTCTTCTGAACAGTTGATGATGAGATGTCTATTACTTGAACTCTATGAAACATTTATTTGGACTGTGATTTCTGATGCTGGTAACTCTAATAAACTTATCCTCTGCAGCAGAGGAAACTCTGGGTCTTCCTTTCCTGTGGCGGTCCTCATGAGAGCCAGTTTCATGATAGCGCTTGATGGTTTTTGTGACTGCTCTTGAAGAAATGTTCAAAGTTCTTTACAATTTCTGGATTGACTGACCTTCATGTCTTAAATGCATTCCAGATGACTACGTCATGAACCTGGTTGAGAGAATACCAAGAGTGTGCAAAGCTGTCATCAAGGCAAAGGGTTGCTACTTTGAAGAATCTCAAATGTAAAATATATTTTGATTTGTTTAATACTTTTTTGGTTACTACATGATTCCATATGTGTTATTTCATAGTTTTGATGTCTTTGCTATTATTTTGTATTTTTTTTTAAAGTTGTCAAATTTCTTCTTTTGTTATTTACATTTTTTTAAATAATAAAAAAATATAATTTTTTCTCCCCAATTTCATGATATCCAATTGGTAACTACAGTCTTGTCCCATCACTGCAATTCCCGTACAGACTTGGGAGAGGCGAAGGTCGAGAGCCTTGCATCCTCCGAAACACGACCCCGCCAAGCCACACTGCCTCTTGACACAATGCTCACTTATCCTGGAAGCCAGCTGCACCAATGTGTCGGAGGAAACACTGTACACCTGGCGACCGTATCATCATGCATTGCACCCGACCCGCCACAGGAGTCGTTAGAGCGTGATGGAACAAGGACAACCCAGGCAGCCAAACCCTTCCCAAACCCGGACGACGATGTGCCAATTGTGTCTCGCCTCATGGGTCTCCCGGACGCGGCCGGCTGCGACAGAGCCTGGGATCGAACCAGGATCTGTAGTGACAAAGCTAGCACTGCAATGCTGTGCCATTCGGTAGGCTGTGTTCAAATGTTGGACTGGTACAGTACATATACTGTATATACATACACACACCATGGTTTTTTCACTACCCAGCAGCCACCTCTCTCCCCATCTGTTTGTGATTATGTTCCGACCTGCCCATGGACAGCGAGTGAAGGAGAAAAAAGTAATAGTAGATGATTTCTCCCAGTGAGATTGCACTTGCTGTTCTGGTTCTGATTCATTTTTCATAGGCAGGGTTAGATTCAAGGCTACACAATAAACAGAAAAACAGAGAAACAGAAGGCAAACATAAATTACACAAAATGCAATTGCCTGCTGCACTGTTGTATTCCAAAGTCTTCTGAGATGAAGTGACGTCCCATCTATTTCAAATGTTCTAGCTATTTTGGGAAACTTGGGAGGACAGAAAATGGTCGCCCACACGCTCCTCTAGACACACATTCTACCTCCACTGTCACTTGTCTCTCCGGCTCTCTCTCCTATCTCGTCACACTACAGTGCATCCTCACTCATCCCTACCTCTCTACCTCTCACAAGCATTCTCAATAGCAGAAGTGGGATTAGATTTCACACTCGTCTACAGGACCTTCAGTTTTTTTTTACCTCCATTTGAACTCTCCCATGACAGTGTCTCAGCCTTTGCCAGACAGGCCCTCACAAGCCATAAAAAGTATATAATTCTCTGTCCTCTCTCTCATGTGACAGTGTATCTCAGCCAGCCTTTCAGCAAGACAGGCCCTCATAGCAGGCAGATTGCTCAAGAGTGACCTCGAAATTGGACGTCGGGAAATGCCTTCAAAACCGGTCACTAGAGTAGTGGATGGGCGTAATCCCATGACTCCGGATCAGATGGTCACGTTTCCAATCTCAGCCGTGGACACAATTTTTAAAAATGTTTGATTTAACCCTATCCCAAACATCAACAATAATCATGCAACCAATAAGACATACCAAGATAGTGGCTTACTCTTATCAGACAATCATACATTTGCTAGGTATTTGAAATGATCCTCACTATCTGGGTATGGATTTTTGGTTTTGTATTCTACAGTATACTACAAAATTCTATAGTAAGCACTACACAAGCGAGGAGGAAATTCAGAGGAAATCCCTGGCATTAGCTCCCCAAGGGCAGCACGTTCAAATCAACATGGCATCGATAAAGCTAGCAGCTAGCAGTAAAGCTAGCTAGCAGTCCAATCGATCTTAAAATTCTAAAGTAAGCACTACATGATCAAATGATTCTACAGTGTGTAGTATAGTATTCTACAGTATACTACAAAATGCTCTAGTAAGTACTACACAATCGAGAGGGAACTCCCTGGCATTAGCTCACCAAGAACACCAAGTTCAAATCAAAACTGCATCAATAAAGCTAGCAGCTAGCAGTCCAATCGATCTAAAAATTCTAAAGTAAGCACTACGTGATCAAGTGATACTACAGTGTGTAGTATAGTATTCTACAATATACTAGAAAATGGTATAGTAAGTCCTACATGATCAAGGGAAAGTTCAGTGTGTATAGTATTCTACAGTATGCTACAGTTGATTAGATTTTACTACAGAATTCTATAGAGTTCTATAGTAAGTACTGTAGAATTCTATAGTAAGCTGTAGTATTTTTTATGTGGGCAGACATCTTATTGTATCAGGTTTTTGATTATCAGAAACCTTGCTCTCTCTCAACAATCGCATTGGCAAAACATCCTTCTGTTCTAAGGAAGTTGATGGGTCTGTCTAACATGGTCTGAATCAGACACATCATGCCCCCCCAGTTGCTGACAGACTCACAGACATCCTCTGTAATATACATCCGATTGATGGGTTTTCGATTATCTACAAAACTGAAATCTTTTCTCTGTTCTGCAGCCAAAATCATGATGCTCTATCCACAAAAGCAGCAATAGATCATTCTGTTCTTAGGACGTCAACAACCCAATGACCTTACTGGCATCGACCCGTAGCTAGCTTACATTCATTCTATCATCTACTGTTCTTGAAAATAAGACCTCTTTCATCCTCTCTCTTAATGGAAATGCTCTTTGGATAAGATTAGTGGGGATGTTACTGCAAATTAAAAATCTGAATGTGTCAATAGAGTCACGATGCCTGTTTATCTTAGCATTTTACATTCCAATGACTGAGACTATTTTTCCATCTTTGCTCTGCCAGGTCTATCACTTTACAAAATACAGGATATGAAAAAGTGAAGCTCAATCTTTTTTCTACAGCAAAGTGCCTTTGGCTTAATGGATTTTGAAAAGACAAACAGCAAAGAAACACTGGATCTTACTTTCTGAATTAATTCCTTTATCCCACTTTCTCATTATCTCTCCATTCTCTCTCTCTCTATCTGTCTGCCAGAATGAGAAATGCTTTCTGTGTTTGTTGTGAGAAAACAGTTTACCACAACAAAGACGGAGTGAGGCAACCAGCTAAGATGCGTTACAGGCAGCTATCAGCCAGCTGTTCACAGAGTTCTCACATGCCACTCAAACACAGTCTTTGGGTTGTTAGGCATAGAGACATTTCGGGGCTGTTTGGGAAAAAGCTGAGGGATGGCCTGGTGAAATGTAACCACCCTCAAATTCATAGAGAGCTATGGATGCAAGGACTGACCATCCATGATATCAAAATGATAGTTTTAACCATGTTAAGGCTATCTAGTGCTATATAGTCCACCAAGCATTGGGGTAAATCAAGCTTATATGTTGGGTTCTGATAGGTTAGACAGTTGAACTAAGCTCATGAGGCATTTATAAGTTATATTCTTCAACATTCAATGGGTATACACTGAGTGTACAAAACTCTTTCCATGACATATATTGATTGACCAGGTGAATCCAGGTGATAGCTATGATCCTGTATTGATGTCACCCATCAAATCCACTTCAATCAGTGTAGATAAAGGGGAGGAGACACGTTAAAGAAGGATTTTAAAGATTTGAGCCAATTGAGACATGGATTGTGTATGTGTGGCATTCAGGGGCTGAATGGGCGAGACAAAATACATTTAAGTGCCTTTGAAAGGGGTATGGTAGTAGGTGCCAGGCACGCCAGTTTGAGTGTGACAAGAATTGCAATGCTGCTGGGTTTTTCACGCTCAACAGTTTCCCAAATGTATCAAGAATGGTCCACCACCCATAGGACATTCAGCCAACTTGACATGTGGGAAGCACTGGAATCAACAGTGTCAACAGAGTCAACATTGTGTATACTGAATAACTAATTTATAATTCCAAAAATGGATGTAACTAATGATTCTAGCTTTACAGGGGAACTACACTCAAAAACAACACTTGGCAGTATTATATATATATACAGTGCATTCGGAAAGTATTCAGACCCCTTGACTTTTTCCACATTTAGTTACGTTACAACCTCATTCTAAAATTGTTTTAATAGTTTTTTCCCCCTCATCAATCTACACCCAATACCCCATAATGACAAAGCACAAACAGGTTTGAATGTAATTTATTTTGTGAAAATGTATAAAAATGTATATATTTACGTAAGTACTCAGTCCCTTTACTCAGTACTTTGTTGAAGCATCTTTGGCTGCGATTACAGTCTCAAGTCTTATTGCGTATGACGCTACAAGCTTGGCACACCTGTATTTGGGGAGTTTCTCCCATTCCTCTCTGCAGATCCTTTCAAGCGCTGTCAGGTTGGATGGGGAGCATTGCTACACAACTATTTTCAGGTCTCTCCAGAGATGTTCGATTGGGTTCAAGTCTGGGTTCTGGCTGGGTCACTCAAGGACATTCAGAGGCTTGTCCCGAAACCACTCCTCCTCCAACCTTTGCCCCAGTCTGAGGTCCTGAATGCTCTGGAGCAGGTTTTCATCAAGGATCTTTATGTACTTTGCTCTGTTCATCTTTCCCTCGATCCTGACTAGTCTCCCAGTCCCCGTCACTGAGAAACATCCCCACAACATGATGCTGCCACCACCATGCTTCACCGTAGTGATGGTGCCAGGTTTCCTCCAGACGTGACGCTTGGCATTCAGACTCTCACAGCGGCCAGTTCTAGGAAGTGTCTTGGTGGTTACAAACTTCTTCAATTTAAGAATGATGGAGGCCACTGTGTTCTTGGGGACCTTCAATGCTGCAGAATTTATTTGGTACCTTTCCCCAGATCTGCGCCTCGACACATTCCTGTTTCGGCGCTCTACGAACATCTCCTTCTACCTCATGGCTTGACATTGCTCTGACATGCACTGTCAACTTTGCAACCTTACATAGACAAGTGTGTGCCTTTCCAAATCATGTCCAATCAATTGAATTTACCACAGAAGGACTCCAATCAAGTTGTAGAAACATCTCAAGGATGATCAATGGAAACAGGATACACCTGAGCTCAATTTAGTGTCTCATAGCAAACGGTCTGAATAGTTATGTAAAGAAGGTATTTCTGTTTTTTATTTTTAATACATTTGCAAAAAATGTATAAAAACCTGTTTTCACTTTGTCATTTTGGGGTTTTGTGTGAAGATTGATAAATAAGTGTTACTGTAACATATCAACATTTGGAAAAAGGGAAGGGGTCTGAATATTTTCAGAATGCACTGTATATACTGTATATAAAATAATATTATATTATACAGTATATTGTTTATTTCATGCTGTAGTCCAAGACAATTATATAACTCCAAAAATAAGTCACATGGGTATATTCCCTCATTCATAAATTGTAAGCTTATGCCTTGCTTCTAACTTTTCCACATCTTTCAAAATACTTTCTGGCAGGTGTATGGGGTGGAAAATCACATAAGTGGAGCAAATACATTTCCTCTAACCCTCTGCTACACCCCTGAAGTGTTTGGTGAAACTGTCCTGATGGATAAAAAGTGTTTTGCATCACTTATACAATAGAGTGTGTACTCTGTCCGGAATCTGGAGTCTTGCCTGGATAGATGGATGAACCCTGCAGGGTGTAATGCATACTTAAATAAACAGTCACTTTGTCCTGGTGCCTCCCCAGCTCTGCAAAATAATCACCCAGGGTAAATAGATGAGTCCCTGCTCCTGAAGCACTCATTAGAGACACACACAAACAAACACACCACACATACGGTGTCTTAGTGGAACAAGGCATTTTCAACTTGACTGGCAAGGGTAATGACCATCTGTCAGTCTTGAGAGACAGAGAGAGAGAGAGAGAGAGATCTCTCTTTAAAATCCTGCTCAGGTAATCTATGGTTTTATTTAGGTGATCTGTTTGGGCTAAAGCAGAAAAAAGCCAAGAAAATCGCTCACGTTGTGAGATATAATACTTTTTTCTTGGATCACTTGAGAAGAGATGAAATTCACATTTTGGGAGAAATCTGCCTTGCATCATGATGGGTCTAGAACCCACACTAGCTTCATCATCTTATTTTTCCCGGACTGTGCCAATGTCTTGACGTCTGTGTATTTTTCACTCACCTACCATTGCCTTGGAGCATAACTGTACCAACAAAGTCTCACATCAGATTTAAATGTTCATCCATGCTTCTCAAACGTTAGACATGAACTCTGAATGGTTAAGGCAGGGTTTCCCAGACAGTCCTCAGGACCCCAAGGGCTTCAAGTTTTGTTTTTTGCCTCAGCAAGCACACAGCTGATTCAAATAATCAACTAATCATCAAGTTTTGATAATTTGAATCAGCTGTGTAGTGGCAAAAACCAAAACGTGCACCGCTTGTAGTCCCGAGGACAGTCTGGGATTCGCTGTGTTAAGGTAAGGGTTAAGGTTTGGGATAGGCTTAAAACAAAAATATCAAAAACATCTTTCTATAGCTGGATTCTAACATGCCACCTTTGGAACCAGAGGCAGATGCTGACACCAGTCCGTCATCCCCGTCCACAAAGCCCTATAGCAAAACCAAAGCCGGCTTGAAGGTATCAGCACTCACTGTTACCTCTAGTGGCCGGTTTCCACTTCATCTCCCGACATCCTCAGACATGGATGTATGTTGAATACTGACTTGTATGATGGGTGACTTGCCTGAGCAGTACAAGAAAACTGAAAATGCAGAGAGGTAGGAAATGGAAGAGGCCTCTAAATGTTTGCAGAGATGGGAGATGAGGTAAACAAACACACAGGTTGGTAAAGCAAGACTCAGAGCAAGCACACTTTGTTCAACTTCATCTGGTCAAGCTACACTGGAGAGGGATTTGATCTTTACACAAACAAGTCTTCCAAAAGTCTGCTGTTGGAAACTGTCCTTACATGAGAGAGAGAGAGAGAGAGAGAGAGAGAGAGAGAGAGAGAGAGAGAGAGAGAGAGAGAGAGAGAGAGAGAGAGAGAGAGAGAGAGAGAGAGAGAGAGAGAGAGAGAGAGAGAGAGAGAGAGAGAGAGAGAGAGAGAGAGAGAGAATCTTCCGCAATTCTAGTCAGGTCAAGATAGTTGCTCAGCTTAATATCAACAGTAGTATAAAAATAAAGTGTGGATATTTCATCATAATAACAATTAAAATGAGAAGGTTACACTTACTATCTAGAACCTAAAAGGGTTCTTTGGCTGTCCCTATAGGAAAACCCTTTGTGGAACCATATTTGGTACAAGGTAGAACCTGTTTGGTTCCAGGTAAAAACCCCTTTGGGTTCTATGTAGAGAACCCTTTTCACAGAGGGTTCTACCTGGAACCCAAAAGGGTTCTACCTGGAACCAAAAAGGGTCCTACCTGGAACCAAAAAGGGTTCTACTATGGGGACAGCTGAAGAACCCTTTTGGAACCCTTTTTCTAAGAGTGTAGGAAATATAAAAATTCTGCCCACACTCCTATTCCCTCACTCTAGTTGGGGTGCAGCTGCCTACTGACTACTGAGCGTAAGTGTAGCTGATTTATCGATCCAACATCAACACTTGTGCTTTCTTCCTTCTCACTGGTTCTGGCAGAGGGGAGGAACTCCTGGCAGACCTCTACACACACACCCTGGAGAGGTAGCCCTGCATCAGTGACTACAGGTTACTGTAGATAGACTCAGAAAACTCCTACCCTGCAGATCTATAGCAGTGTAGTATCATGCCTCACTGACTTACCAAAGACAACAGCAATTGGAAACAAGTGGGTGGACAGAACAACCAACGTTTCTCACCAAAATACCTGGAAGCTAGGAAGTTTTCTGATTTTGTTATTATAACTTTTTGTTGACTGCAGGAAATGTTTTATGCAACAATGTTTCGAGTGAACATACATGGAAGCTATTACAGGAAGAAGACAAATATTTCTTAAAGTGTTTGTATCCTATCTTTTTGTTTTGTTGACTGCAGAAGCAGTTGTATGCAAACTGGAAATGAGAGGGAGTATCATGGGCCTGGAGTTGACGTGGCAACGGTGTAGTCTATTTGAGAGAGGTCACCGGGGTTAAGACGACCAATCAAGGAGTTCTGATTGAATCCCTTTAGAATGCAGTAACCCTGGGAGACCCAGGAGATCAAATCAGGAGTCCGCCCACGGATGGACGCGCACACACACACACACACACACCAGACACACACACAGGGTACACAGTCCACTCTTTAACTCTCTCAGGTTGAGATACAATCAGTGCACCTAACCATTGTGAGGTGTCTCACCTCGTCAAGGTTGGACAGAGAGCAGCCTCCATTTCTGACAGTAGTTTTGTTTTGTTTCCAGGTTGTGTGTGTGTGTTTGTGTGTGTGTGTGTACTGTTGCTCTCCTTATGTTCCCAGATGGAACGAAAGAGAAGGAGGAGAGAGGATGCCCTGAATCTATTTCTGACGAACAAAAAATTGTCCAAATTGGTCCGGCATGTTATGCTGGAGTAAAACTGCATCGAAGTTCATTCCAGCTTTGATTGACTGAAGAGAACAGAGCTGCCGCTGAAAATCTCTCACCCTCTCTTTCTCTTTCACTCTCTTTCTCTCATTCTCTATCCCACTCTCTCTCTCTTTGTTTCAAGTGCTCAGCTAAACTGGACGGATTGGCGTTAACTTAATTCCCATTATTCCATGCATTTTCAAACAGCGACATCAGGGGTGTCAAACTCATTCCATGGAGGGCCTAGTGTCTGCATGTTTTTGGTTTTCCCTTTCAATTAAGCCCCAAACAACCAGGTGTGGGGAGTTCCTTACTAATTAGTGACCTTTATTCATCAATCAAGTACAAGGGAGGAGCGAAAACCCGCAGCCACTCGGCCCTCCGTGGAATGAGTTTGACACCTGTGAGCAACACGGACATCGGCTATGAATCTCAACGAAGCTCTACTAAAGGAGAATATAGTGCTGGTCGTGTTGTAACAATGTATACAGTGGCCACAAATATAATTGCCATTGGGCAGGCCTGGGAGCCAAGATGTACGTGTCTTGGGTAGGATGTTAGTGTTTCAATCAAATGTAATCCATGGGGGGGAAAAAAACATTTTTTTGTGGGGGGACAATTGGTCCTGGTTTGTGTTAGCGCCCGTGAGTAGGCTTTGATGTTCAGTCTCTCTAGCACGGGTACTGGCCTGTTCAATGACCCCGTTGCATGAATCTGGTGCACATATCATTCGCTTTGCGCTGGAACTCTATGTCAGTACTACAGTTATTTAAGAGTCTTAGGAATTGGCCCACCGGTATATTCTCTGTTTAAGGTGTACCAGGTGGTGTAACGATGTTCGCCTGAGGAAGAAGGAGTAGACCAAAGCGCAGCGTGGTACGTGTTCATATTTCCTTTAATTAACTGAATACTAAATACAAAAGAACAAGAGAATAAATGAAAACTGAAACAGTCCCGTATGGTGCAAACACTGAAACGGAAAACAACTACCCACAACCCATAGTGGGAAAACAGGCTGCCTAAGTATGGTTCTCAATCAGAGACAACGATTGACAGCTGCCTCTGATTGAGAACCATACTTAGGTAGCCTGTTCCCACCTGTGTTGGTGGGTAGTTGTTTTCTGTTTTGTGTGTCTTCACCTTACAGAACTGTTCACTCTCTCTCTTTGTTGTTTTTTGGTTATTGCAGTGTTCCGTTTATTTATTAGAATGAACATGGACACTTACCACGCTGCGTTTTGGTCTGATCCTTCCTATTCCTCATCCTAGGAGGACAATGATCGTTACAGGTGGTTACTGTCTGCACATAAGAGTGTATTCCTACTCTGTAAGGGAGTGCGTAACTGGCGGCAGGGAAGTTAGGCGCAGGAGAGCAAAACTGGGTAATCAATGGAGCAGTTTTATTCATAAAACCACCGGAAACCAGAACAATAAACAAATTGGTACAAAACCCGTCGCGCACCAGAGAAAATGTGCACATGCACTTATATTAAACAATTCCGCACAAAGACATGGGAGGAACAGAGGGTTAAATACACAACATGTAATGAGGGAAATTGAGACCAGGCATGTGAGAAGACAAAACAAATGGAAAATGAAAAGTGGATCGATGACGGCTAGAAGACCGGCGACACCAACCGCCGAGCGCCGCCCGAATAAGTAGAGGAACCGACTTCGGCAGAAGTCGTGACATACTCTGCGGCTCCGTTCTCTGTCTTTACTATAGACTCAAGCAAGGTGCACCAAGGGCAACCAAAAGGTGCTAGTTGGTGTGTGTGGGTGTTTATGTGTTTGTGGGTAACCATGATACCCCCGATAGGAAAAGTAGCGCTGTCTGGTTTGTTGTTTGGAGATGTTTTTACATAGTGTAATGACATAGGTTGACACAGATAGGTGAGTCTGATTATTTCTCCATTTAAACAGCCACAACAGGTTATAACACTGAGGTGAGCTAGCCATATGGTTTCTTTACCTAACAGAAGTACACATCAAATGAAATCAAACCGTATTGGTCACATACACATATTTAGCAGATGTTATTGTGGGTGTAGCGAAATACTTGTGTTCCTAGCTTCAACAGTGCAGTAATATCTAACAACTCACAACAATACACCCAAATCTAAAGTGAAATAATGGAATTTAAGAAATATATAAATATCAGGACGAGCAATGTCGGAGTGGCATTGACTAAAATACAGTAGAATAGAATACAGTGTTTACATATGAAATGAGTAAAGCAGGATGTAACTGTAAACAAATGGTATACTTCAGCTCTGTACAGCTGTTATAAAGAAAGCACACACAGACAGGACCAACACACACACACACACACACACACACACAGACAGAACCAACGCACGCACGCACGCACGCACACACACACACACACACACACACACACACACACACACACACACAGACAGAACCAACGCACGCACACACACACACACACACACACACACAGGAATCAATAGACCTGAATTTATCCTGAAATTAGTCATCATTCTGACAGAAGACTTGAGTGTTGTTGACTTAGATTGATTGTCCCTCAATGTTGCATTAGGAATAAGCTCTCAACAGGTTAACTTTCACACACACGCACGCTCACACACACACCGCAATAACCTCTAAATTGGTGACTCGGAACACTCAGATCGCTGCAGGCAGTAGTGTACAAGAGATTTACAGGGATTTGTTACAAACCTCTGAATTATTTCAGTATTCTTGGAAAAGAAGTCTTGGTCTCTAAGGAGTTCATTCATAGCATTAGATGAAAGCACAACTACTTCAATAGGTTGAAAAACACCATGTTCAAATGATTAATCATCAAAGGCCTGGTCTTCACAAATGAGTAGATCTGCTTTTTAATTAACATTTATTTTCAGGTGAAAATGTTATCAATCCATTTAAAGTTCTCTGAGTTAATTTAAGTTTCCTTCTCATAGTTAAGGTTAGTTTGTTATAATGAGATCTGGCAGTTGAAACTGAGAGCCCCAAAGGGGGAAAGACTATCAAAAACAGAAGTTTAAGAGGTGGAGAGGAGAGAGGAGATGTGAAGTTGTATCTAATTTGTCACATCCAGGTAATCTTCACACTGCAACAATGATTCAGCCTGATGAGGTTTTGCAATGGTGACAGAGAACACACAATAGCCTGCCTCTCCCTGTATAGTATTGAATGCATGGAGGAAATCAATCCTCTGGGCTGGTTGCTCAGCTGAGAGTTTCTCTGCTCCTGCTGTTTACAATACTACAATTATTTTCACTTTAGAGCCCAGTCCGCCAAGAAAAGAACAGCCATACTAAGGAGTTGGACTGGACAGAAATTATAGCTATTGATAGGATAGAATTCAATTTCAAATTATTATCAAATTACTCAAAAAGTGACACATGCGCACGCGCACACACACACACACACACACACACACACACACACACACACACACACACACACACACACACACACACACACACACACACACACACACACACACACTAATCAGTCAGTCAGTCCTCTCCAGAGCCACTCCACGTTTTAAAGTACTCATCCCTCTTTCCTCCCACACAGAGGGTCTCAAGGGTGCATGTTCCCTGTATCCACTGACACCGTTTTTTGACATCATAATCCACAGAGGTCCTCATGTGAGGGGGGTGAGTCTCCCATTCTCCAGGGTTAATACGAGACCTCGGCTAATTTCCTGTGAGAGTCTGTCTGCTGTGCGAGGACGGAGACCCCAGTCTCTGAAGTGGAGCCCACTGTCACTGATAACGTCATATAAATCTGTGAGTCGGATCATCCAGGCGCAGTACAACATCCTACACCCTCTAAACGGATGGTATTTTCTTTGAGCTGCTGGCCTTATGAATCTTTATGAGGATAGTTGTTGCCTGCCAGAGCTATAGAAACCATAGATCAGTACATTACTGTGGAGAACACAGTTCACTAACAACACAGCCTTGGTCTCTGGGGAGAGGATTCTCTCTCTCTCTCTCTCTCTCTCTCTCGCTCTCTCTCTCTCTCTTTCTATCCCTCCCTCTCTCTCCTCTCCCTCTCTCCGCCATATGTTGAGTTAAAATGGAGTCTCACAGTGCTGAGTGGGGCATGATTCCAGCCCAAGCGAGAAGAGGAGGAAAGAATGGATGAGAGGAGAAGAGAAGGAACGAGGGATCCTGTTGTCACCAACATATGGCTGGCTGGCTGGCTGGCTGGCTGGCTGGCTGGCTGCTGTGGCTGATGATGTGATGTGTGCCTCTGTCACTGACTGACTGTCATTTCATTACATTACAAGGAAGGCTGGGAGAGTAAAGCTTGGTTCTACAGATCTAAAGTAGTCTATGACGAGCTAGCTAACGATCTCTCACTAAGTAACCCCACTCTGACACCATATTGGTAGCAGTACGTTAGGTTTTATGTGTCTAGCACTAGGCTACCACCGAGGCAACGAGGTTATAAAATGGAAGCCATGGGAAAGGGAAGTCAGACACAGTAAATCACACGCAGTTCAAATGTGTCCAGCGAGTGGTTGGTACAGTTTGTCTAGCTCTAGTCTAGAAAAGGAGTAAGAGCCCTTTAGTTTTACAATTTCCTATAGAGGCGTCATGCCCATTGAATCATTGAGTCTAAGTCTGTATCCCAAATGGCACCCTATTCCCTCTGGAGTGCACTACTTTAGGAAATAGGGATTTCATCCTCTGTGTGTTTCTCCTAGTAGCTAATGCAATCCTGATTCCTGCTGTGCTGTTGAAACAGAGGTACACTGCCTAATGCAAACCTGCATCCTGTAGTAGCTAGACTAAGTGTTGCTACGTGGATAATACAGTCCTTCCTCCTCAATGTTTCTAACGCAGTCCTGCCGGGCTGCTCCGATTAATCACATCCACCATGGGAACAGAGGGTTCATTAGGAAGAGATTCCCTTAATGGGGACGGAGGAGGAGCGGCCGGCTGTTTAAATGGAGTGAGCCGAGTCTGGGGCAGAGGGAGCTAGATACGTCTACCAGGTGGCAGGTTTAAATGGGGGAGGGGGAGAGGGGGGAGAAGAGTGCTTCCAGGGGGTTCTGCTAAATGATATTAGCTAACAACCACAGGAGAAAGCTACTTTCACAAATGAGCAGCAAAGACAGATGAGAGGGAGGAGGGCCCCTCTGTTACAATACGCTCAGCTCTGTGCAGAGGCCTGCATGGCTCTGTCATGCACACGCACGCACACACATACACACTCTCTGACTGTCTCCAGACTCCTGTGCTGAATCAAACCAGTTACTTACAGCAGTAAAACTATTCCGCAGAGAGAATGTGACAAATGAATCTCATTGGGTAATGCGGAATGGGGGGGTTTGTGTCTCAGTGACAAATGTAGACAGCATACCTGAGCAGAGTAACTAATTATGCCCAAATTAACTTGTCAGAGAGAGATGGAGAGGTGGCGAAAGAGGGAGAAGGGGAGAAAGAGAGAGAGGGAGAGGGGGAGAAAGAGAGGGGGGAGGGAGAGAGAGAGAGGAGAGGGAGAGGGGATAAAGAGAGGGAGGGGGAGAACAAGAGAGAGAGGGAGAGGGGGAGAGAGAGAGGGAGATGGAGAAGGGGAGAGAAAGAGGGTGAGAAAGAGAGAAAGAGAGAGGGGAGAGGGATAAGGGGAAGAGAGAGATAGGGGGAGAGAGAGGGAGAGGGAGAAGGGGAGAGAGAGAGGGGTGAGAGAGAGAGAGAGAGAGAGAGAGAGAGAGAGAGAGAGAGAGGGACTTGAGCTGCTATCTGCTTTACATGATTCCTCTCTCAATTGCTCTAAAATGAGACGTCAGGCTCTGCTCTGAGATAAACGAGTTAGCCGGAGTGGTGCTATGCTGACTAAATCATAATGCGTCACTCTCTCCCACTGCTGCTAGCACTTCACTGTGACATTTGTGTCAGGTCTGCATCCTGCTGCCACCCCTGGAAATAACACCCATTTACCAACCCCAGTAACGCTGGAGTCTGTAGTCCCTCACATTACGTGTGACGGGAAGCAGAGATAAATGCATGTGAAGACATATATATATATATACACCAAGGAACTTTAGCCCCCATTTTAGAAATGACTTAACAGAAGGGTAATTTACTGTGGATTTTGTTTATCTGGGTCTGTATGTATTTGTGTGTGCATGTGCTGGCACCAGATGTTCCACACCCCTCTGACACCACAGGGCAGCTATGCTGCCACACTGACTCATCAGTGACCTCTGACCTGCTCCACTTAAACAGAGCAGCACCTCAGATTGAACAGCAGAGCATAAGACACAACCACACACCCTGAGACTCTCTCGGTCATGACTGTCACTCATGCTTTGGCAGAGAGAGGGAATGGAGAGAGAGAGGACGGAGAGAGAGGAGAGAATAGAGAGAGAGAGAATAGAGAGAGAGGATAGAGAGAGAGAGAGAGAGAGAGAGAGAGAGAGAGAGAGAGAGAGAGAGAGAGAGAGAGAGAGAGAGAGAGAGAGAGAGAGAGAGAATAGAGAGACAGGAGAAAATCGGGAGAGAGAGGATGGGGAGATGAGATAGTGGGGAGAGAGAGATTAGAGCGAGAATGGGGAAAGAGAGAAGAGAGAGAGGGAATGGAGAGATGAGAGAATGGGGAGAGAGAATAGAGAGAGAGGAGGCAATGGGGAGAGAGAGGATGGAGATGGGATGAGAGAGATAGGATGGAGAGGGGATGAGAGAGAGAGGATGGAGAGGGGATGAGAGAGAGAGAAATACAGAATGTATTGGACAGGACAGAGAGTGGAGACAATGGGGAGAGAGAGGATGGAGATGGGATGAGAGAGAGAGAAATACAGAATGTATTGGACAGGACAGAGAGAGGAGACAGACAGCCCAGACATTTACATGCTTCATTTAACGGTCAGTCAGTTTGCTCTTTACGTGGCATGTGAGAGAGAGCCTCGTTAAGGTATTTAAAGTATTTGTGTGTGTGTCAGCCAGCCAGTGGAGCTGGTGTCTGATGAAGTGTGTCCTGGTAGGCAGTCGGGCCATAAAGAATGGCCATTACCACAGCTGTACGTTACAGAATCGACACAGTGATTATTAGCACTACGTTAATGAACTACAAATGATGATGAGGATGATATTTTTCTATCCCAGTGTAGTGGAGGGGAATGATGCTTTATGCCCCAAAGCTAATTTTTTCACCTAAAACAGGAACTGGGTGGCTTGTGTTATTAGCTAGATAGCCTGACACAGTGTTTTTCCTGCAGCAAGAAACATGCACACTTATACATACACACACACACACACACACATAGTGTCACGACTTACGCCGAAGTCGGTCCCTCTCCTTGTTCGGGCCGGGCGGCGGTCGACGTCGCCGGTCTTCTAGCCATCGCTGATCCACCTTTCATTTTCCATTTGTTTTGTCTTGTCTTCCCACACACCTGGTTTCAAGTCCATCATTACATGTTGTGTATTTAACCCTCTGTTCCCCCCATGTCCTTGTCTGGAATTGTTTGTTGTAGTGTTTGTGCACATTATGCTGGTGTGTAACGGGTTATGTACACCCATTCATTTATTGTTCTGTTTACGGTGGTTTTGTTTATTAAACTGCGCCTTTGTAAATCAGTTTTTGCTCTACTGCGCCTGACTTCTCTGCCGCCAGTATGCACCCCAGACTATGGAGTCAGCAGGAGCAGGTACCCCGGGTATAGGAGTGGAGGAGAGCGTCCGGGAGCACGCAGCAATGCTCCACCATCTTGGCACCGCCATGGACCGCATTGTCCAGACAATGGACCGCTGGGAGAGACAGGGAGTTCTCCCAGCACCTCCACCAGCACAATCGGGGGCTCCACTACGCGCCCCTCCTTCTCCTGGACCCAGTGGGATTAGCCTCTCCCTTCCCCAGGTAAACGATGGGACGGCTGCGAACTGCCAGGGATTCCTGTTGCAGCTGGACTTATACCTGGAAACCGTCCACCCGGCTCCTTTGGGCCTTGAGCCCTGGAGTGGGCCTACGCCGTGTGGAGAGAGGGAGATGAGGCATTGGACCAGTTTGAGGAGTTCACCTGCCGCTTCCGGGCAGTCTTCTACCACCCGCCCGAGGGTAGAGCGGTGGGTGAATGCCTCTTCCATCTGAGGCAGGGGACGAGGAGCGCCCAGGAGTTCGCCCTGGAGTTTCGGGCCCTGGCTGCCGGCGCGGGATGGAACGACAGGGCCCTGATCGACCATTATCGCTGCAGTCTGCACGAGGACATCCGTCGGGATTTGGCCTGCAGAGACACCACCCTCACCTTCGACCAGCTGGTGGACCTGTCCATCCGGCTGAATAACCTGCTGGCTACCCACAGACGTTCAGATTGGGGTCTGTTGGTTCCATCCCCCCACACCCCCTCTCCAATATCCATGGAGCTGGAAGGGGCGGAGCGCAGGAAGACCGGAGGGGGTTCCAGCTCATGCACCATCTGTGGCCACAGAGGTCACACTGCCGGTCGGTGCCGGGTTGGTTCCTCTGGGTATCGAGGCAGCAGGCAGGGTGCTCATGTGTCACCCCAGGTGAGCCGGCACCATTCTCACCCAGAGCCCTCTGTTGCACATATGTTTGTGTATGTCACTTTTCCTGAATTTTCCCCGCATTCCCGGCATAAGGCGCTCGTCGATTCAAGCGTGGCTGGGAATTTTATAGATAGATCGTTCGCCCATAGTTTAGGGATCCCCATTGTTCCCGTGGCTGTGCCCTTCCCCGTTCACGCCTTAGATAGTCGAACATTAGGGTCAGGGTTGATTAGGGAGGCCACCGCTCTTCTGGGCATGGTGACACAGGGGGGTCACAAGGAGAGAATTTGTCTCTTCCTCATTGACTCTCATGCGTTTCCTGTGGTGCTAGGCCTACCCTGATTAGCGTGTCATGACCCCACTGTTTCTTGGCCACAGAGTGCTCTCACGGGGTGGTCGCAGGAGTGCACTGGGAGGTTTTTAGGGGTTTCCGTTGGTGCTACTACGGTGGAAAGTCCAGACCAGGTGTCCACCATGCGCATTCCCCCTGAATATGCCAATTTAGCTTTCGCCTTCTCCAAAAATAAGGCGAGTCAATTACCACCCCATCGATGGGGCGATTGTGCGATAAATCTCCTGGTAGACGCTGAACTTCCGAGGAGTCACGTGTATCCCCTGTCACAGGCGGAGACGGAGGCTATGGAAACATATGTCTCTGAGGGGTACTCTCAGGGGTACATTTGGTCCTCCACTTCACTCACCTCCTCGAGATTATTTTTTGTGAAGAAGGAGGGAGGTCTGCGCCCGTGTATTGACTATCGAGGCCTGAACCAGATCCCGGTGAGGTATAGTTACCCGCTACCGCTCATAGCCACAGCGATTGGATTGAGTCAATGCCCGGGGCACGCTTCTTCACCAAACTAGATCTCAGGAGTGCTTACAACCTGGTGCGTATCTGGGAGGGAGAAGGGTGGAAGACAGCTTTCAGTACCACCTCAGGGCACTATGAGTACCTCGTCATGCCGTACGGGTTGATGAATGCTCCATCAGTCTTCCAAGCCTTTGTAGACAAGATTTTCAGGGACCTGCACGGGCAGGGTGTAGTGGTGTATATTGATGACATTCTGATATACTCCACAACACGCGCCGAGCATGTGTCCCTGGTGCGCAGGGTGCTTGGTCGCCTGTTGGAGCATGACCTGTATGTCAAGGCTGAAAAATGCCTGTTCTTCAAATATTCCGTCTCCTTCCTAGGGTACCACATTTCACCTCAGGGGTGGAGATGGAGAGTGCCCGCATTTCAGCCATGCGTAATTGGCCGACTCCCACCACAGTAAAGGAGGTGCAGCGGTTCTTTGGGTTTGCCAACTAATACCGGAGGTTTATCCAGGGTTTTGGTCAGGTAGCGGCTCCCATTACCTCACTGCTGAAGGGGGGCCTTGTACATTTGAAATGGTCAGCTGAGGCGGACAGGGCTTTTAGTCACCTGAGGGCTCTGTTTACCTCGGCTCCCGTGCTGGCCTGTCCGGATCCCTCTTTGGCGTTCATAGTGGAGGAGGACGCGTCCGAGGCTGGGATAGGAGCTTTGCTCTCTCAGTGCTCGGGTACGCCACTGAAGCTACGCCCCTTTGCCTTCTTCTCGAAGAAGCTTAGCCCGGCGGAGCGAAACTATGACGTGGCGGACCGGGAACTGTTGGCTGTCGTCAAGGCCTTGAATGCATGGAGACATTGGCTTGAGGGGTCTAAACACCCTTTTTTAATCTGCAATGACCACCTACAATCTGGAGTACATCCGGGCAACGAGGAGACTGAACCCTCGTCAGGAAAGGTGGGCCATGTTTTTCACCCGTTTTGTTTTCACCCTGTCCTACAGACCAGGCTCCCAGAACGTGAAGGCAGACGCACTGTCCCGGCTGTATGACACAGAGGAGCGGCTGTGACTGGTTGATCTATTGGGCCCACACGTCACCCTCCTCTGGTCATCCTGGTATTGGTCGGACAGTGCGCTGTTTGAGCGGGAGGTACTGGTGGCCTACCTTGGCTAAGGACGTGAGGGTTTATGTTTCCTCCTGCTCGGTATGCGCCCAGTGTAAGGCTCCTAGGCACCTGTCCAGAGGGAAGCTACACCCCTTACCCGTTCCACAACGGCCTTGGTCGCACCTGTCGGTGGATTTTCTTACAGATTTACCCACCTCACAGGGTAACATCGCGATCCTGGTCGTTGTGGATCGGTTCTCTAAGTCCTGTCATCTCCTCCCTTTGCCCAGTCTCCCTACGGCCCTACAGACTGCGAAGGCCTTGTTTTCGCATGTCTTCCGGCACTACGGGGTGCCTGAGGATATAGTGTCTGACCGAGGTCCCCAGTTCACATCTAGGGTCTGGAAGGCGTTCACGGAACATCTTGTGGTCCCGATCAGCCTTACTTCGGGGTTTCACCCCAAGAGTAATGGGCAGGTGGAGAGAGTAAACCAGGATGTGGACAGGTTTCTGCGGACCTATTGCCAGGACCGGCCAGGGGAGTGGGCAGCGTTCGTGCCCTGGTCCGAGATGGCACAGAACTCGCTCCGCCACTCCTCCACTAACCTCTCTCCCTTCCAGTGCGTACTGGAGTACCAGTCGGTTCTGGCGCCTTGGCATCAGAGTCAGACCGAGGCTCCTGCGGTGGATGACTGGTTCAGGCACGCAGAGGAGACATGGGAAGCTGCCCATGTTCACCTTCAGCGGGCCGTGCTGCACCAAAAAGAGAACGCAGACTGTCACCGCAGTGAGGCCCCGATGTTCGCAGCAGGGGACCGGGTCTGGCTCTCGACCCTCCACCTGCTCCTCCACCTGCCCTGCCGGATGCTGGGTCCGCGGTTTGTGGAGCCATTTAAAGTCCTGAGGAGAGTGAACGAGGTTTGTTATAGGTTACAGCTTCCCCCAGATTACCGTATTAACCCCTCGTTCCATGTGTCTCTCCTCAGGCCGGTGGTGGCTGGTCCGCTCCAGGAGTCTGAGGTGCGGGAGGTTCCTCCATCCCCTCTGGACATCGAGGGGGCCCCGGCGTACTCCGGTCGCTCCATACTGGATTCAAACTGTCAGGAGATGGGTCTTCAGTGTCTCATGGAGTGGGAGGGGTACGGTCTGGAGGAGAGGTGCTGGGTTCCGGTCGAGGACGTGTTGGTCCCATTATATGTTGTGTTTTTAACCCTCTGTTCCCCCCATGTCCTTGTTCGGAATTGTTAATTGTAGTGCTTGTGCACGTTATGCTGGTGTGTAACTGGTTTTGTTTAGCCATTGATTTATTGTTCTGTTTATAGTGGTTTTGTTTATTAAACTGCGCCGTTGTAAATCAGTTTTTGCTCTCCTGCGCCTGACTTCTCTGCTGCCAGTACGCACCCCCCTACACATAGGTGTGGGAAGAGTATGTAGAGAAGAGGGATGAGACAATATACACTGAGTGTACAAAATATTAAGAATACCTTGCTAATATTGAGTTGCTCCCCCCATTTGCCCTCAGAACAGCCTCAATTCGTCAGGGCATAGACTCCACAATGTGTCCAAGAGCAATCAACAGGGATGCTGACCCATGTTTGGCCCACAGGAAGGAAGGCCCTCCTGCCTTCTCCTGCCTCCCTGTTCTGTATACTCAGTGCACATCCAAGGAAAGAGGACAACACTCATAAATAACTAAATGTGTTAAATAAATAAACATATTTTGTTGACATCAAGATAAAAAAAAAAGTATTATCAAGTTAAATCACTGACTGCTCTGTGTTCTTATTATTATAGTTATTTTCTTTCTCTTCACTGTTGTTCCAAAAGCAATTCGTAATTAGCAATTAGTAACAAGTTGTGTCTCAGAAACACAGCAGCCACCAGACAGAGTGAAGTATTGGAGACTTTAAAACTATACATCTGTACATCTGCTCTCTTCTGGCAGTGAAATGAGTTATGCATCAATCAATCATCAACCAACCTATTGACAATATCATATCAATATCTCCCCACACACACACAATTACTGATTCCCAGTATGATGTGCAGAACCATTAGCCCCTCTACAGTACTAACTAAACCCATAGCAGTGCCCCAGGTCATCCAAGGAGTCATAGGAAGAGATCTCCTTGGAAAGCTTGAGGGGCGAAATACAGATATCCTTCTCCAAATCCTAAAGTGATCGGGATACTCCTTTCTTATTTCTCCATTAGTGGGTTCTGCTGTACTGCAACTCTCAGCTACTGTATCCTGCACTATTGTAGCCACATGTTCTGTATTCAGTATAGGCTACACTCTTTCTCTCATGAAGAGATTTTTGAAGGTAGTTCAGCAAGCTCCATGTAGAATTCGCAAATGTTTTTACAGTGGATAAGAGATGGGTCCATGCACGATGACCATTTGTAGAAATACATTGTATCAAAAATATGTACTAATATTTCCCAATTCCCTTCATATCCATGGCAAACTATGTTACTGTTCTCAAATAGAGATGCTCAGAGTCAAATGAGGTGTGATCAATACGACAAGACCCCTGCCTGGTGAACACTTTCCTCCTCGCTGCACTGAAACAGTAGATTATTACAGTGCATTACATAATTACATGGATGTGACTGGGTTATCTTCGTCTGTCTATATGTTCTTGTTAGACAGAGACTGGAGTCAGAGAGGCTTTATTGCTCTACACTGTAGAGAAGCGTTACTGCAAGGACTTGACATCTGTTTAAAAGTATCACAAATGATCTCATTTCACAATCAAGTGGTAGTGAGAGAGAACAAAGAGACCAGAGAGAGCTAGCAATGAAAGGGGAGACGAGGGAAGAGAGCGAGAGAGAGAGAGACAGAGAGAGAGAGGGAAATGGAGAGGACACAAGATCAAACATAAACAGTGATATGATGACAGATATGATAGGAACACTGCAGTAGTGGAGAGTTGTGTACAATGATGATGAAAATAACAGGTATTTACATTTCTTAAACTTAACCTCAATGATTTACTTGTTAAACATAATCACATTGTAGTTGTAGCTTTAATTCAGCAAACACATAAATGGAAAGCTAAATATTAGCGGAGCCGCTATCAAAATGTTTTGTGCCAAATTAACTTTCTTGCTCAACCACAAATACAGTGCATTCGGAAAGTATTCAGACTACTTTACTTTTTCCATATTATGCTACGTTACAGCCTTATTCTAACGTTGATTATCAATCTCATCAATCTACACACAATACCATAATGACAAAGCGAAAAAATGTATATATAATAATTTCAAAAATATATATATACATAAAAATATATATATTTAAATAAGTATTCAGACCCTTTTCTATGACACTCGAAAATGAGCTCAGGTACATCCTGTTTCCAATGATGATCCTTGCGATTTTTTTGACAACTTGATTGGAGTCCACCTGTGGTAAATTCAATTGATTGGACATGATTTGGAAAAGCACACACCTGTCTATATATAAGGTCCCACAATTGACAGGGCAAGTCAGAGAAAAAAATAAGCCATGAGGTCGAAAAAATTGTCTGTATGTGGAGAGTTGTGCACACCCTGATCTGTTTCACCTGTCTTTGTGCTTGTCTCCACCCCCCTCCAGGTGTCACCCATCTTCCCCATTATCCCCTGTGTATTTATACCTGTGTTCTCTGTTTGTCTGTTGCCAGTTCGTTTGGTTTGTGAAACCTACTCGCATTTGTTCCCCTGCTTCTGTCTGTTTCTTGCTCCTGTTTCCTAGTTCTTCCCGGTTTTGACACTTCTGCCTGCCCTGACCGTGAGCCTGTCTGCCATTCTATACCTTGCCCCTCCTCTCTGGATTATTAACCCCTCCCTGCCCTGACACTGAGACTGCCTGCCATTTTGGACCCTTTGCACATTCTCAGGATTATTGACCCCTGCCTGCCTTTGACTTGTCGTTTGCCTGCCCCTGTATTAGAGATAAACTTTTGCGTCTTCGACTTGTCTGCATCATGGTCATACCTGAAACTTGATACCTTAGAGCTCCGAGACAAGATTGTGTCGAGGCACAGATCTGGGCAAGAGTACTAAAAAAATGTCTGCAACATTGAAGGTCCCCAAGAACACAGTGGCCTCCATCATTCTTAAATGGAATGAGTATAGAACCACCAAGACTCTTCCTAGAGCTGGCCGCCTGGCCAAACTGAGCAATTGGGGGAGAAGGGCCTTGGTCAGGAAGGTGACCAAGAACCCGACGGTCACTCGGGCAGAGCTCCAGAGTTCCTCTGTGGAGATGGGAGAACCTTCCAGAAGGACAACCATCTTTGAAGCACTCCACCAATCAGGCCTTTATGGTAGAGTTTCCAGACAAAAGTCACTCCTCAGTAAAAGGCACATGACAGCCCACTTGGAGATGGCCAAAGGCACCTAACGGACTCTCAGACCATGAGAAACAAGATTTTCTGGTCTAATGAAATCAAGATTGAACTCTTGGCCTGAATGCCAATTGTCACATCTGGAGGAAACCTGGCACCATCCCTACTGTGAAGCATGGTGGTGGCAGCATCATGCTGTGGGGATGTTTTTCAGTGGCAGCAACTGGGAGGATCGAGGAAAAGATGAACGGAGCAAAGAACAGACTGTTTGATGAAAACCTGCCCCAGAGCGCTTAGGACATCAGACTGGGGCGAAGGCTCACCTTCCAACAGGATAACGTCCCTAAGCACACAGCCAAGAAATCGCAGGAGTGGCTTCGGGACAAGTCTCTGAATGTCCTTGAGTGGCCCAGCCAGAGCCCGGACATGAACTTGATCGAATATCTTTGGAGAGACCTGAAAATAGCTGTGCAGCAACGCTCCCCATCTAACCTGACAGCGCTTGAGAGGATCTACGAAGAAGAATGAGAGAAACTCCCCAAATACAGATGCGCCAAGCTTGTAGTGTCATACCCAAGAAGACTCAAGGCTGTAATCTCTACCAAAGGTGCTTCAACAAAGTACTGAGTAAATGGTCTGAATAGTTAAGTAAATGTGATATTTAGTTTCTATTTTTTATTACTAAAAAACTGTTTTTGCTTTGTCATTATATGGTACTGTGTGTAGATTGATGAGGGGGGAAACAATGTAATCCATTTTAGAATAAGGTTGTAACGTAACAGAATGTGGAAAAGGTCAGGGGGTCTGAATACTTTCCCGAATGCACTCTACATTTCTTTTCAGGTGATAAACAGTCAAAATATATCAGAGAACCTGCTGCATTCACAAAAGGTCTGCTCAATAAACAATTTTAATAAATAACTTGTTTTACTTTGTTCAAATTACCAAGGCATGTGTTCAGCTCCATGACATTCTATGCTAGGCTGCATGGGGAAAAGCAGTCCTTACAGTTAAGGACTGGCTCTGGCTGACAAAAAACTCTTCCTGACTTCAGAGTCTGGAAAAGCTCCATGATGTTATAGGCACCATGCCTCGATAATGAAAGGGGCTGCTCTAATTTACTGATTGGTTATCCTCTGTGTCTTTCTCACTCAAACAACCACATGGGCAGCCACACACAGCCCTCGAGCACCGCCCCCTTCCAAAAAACGTTTGAGAGAACCAATCAAAGCTCAAGACAATTTTTGTGTGAATATTGCACCAACAAACAAACTCCTGTCCAGACCAGTGTGTCACAGCTCTCCCTTGGTTTGTACCATGTGAGTCACGTCAGCCGTACTATAGCAGTTAAGTATGCCCGTTCACAGATGTATTTTGTGATTAGCTGCCCCTAACAGTAGTCCAACAAACGGGTTTAGAAATGGATTCTATGATTATCTGATAGCTGCTGGACCTCATCTTCCCTTGAGAGCAGACACTGTTTTGGACTGACTGACTTCAAGAGTTGATGACAGTAGATTTCCCATGCAGTATAGCTGTTGGATTTGTGTTTTACTACCGCCCCCTGGTGTTTACAGTGATAATAAACTCTTTCAAGAAAAGACACTGCAATGATGTTGGAAAGACCCCAAGCCGAGGGTCTTTTTTATTATATTTTTGGTGGGGTACTTTTTACCCCTCCCCCCTCCAATTTCCTGATATCTAAATGGTAGTTACAGTCTTGTCCCATCGCTGCAACTCCCGTACAGACTACGGAGACGCGAAGGTCGAGAGCCATGCATCCTTCGAAACACGATCCTGCCAAGCCGCACTGCTTCTTGACACACTACCCGCTTAACCCGGAAGCCAGCCGCACCAATGTGTTGGAGGAAACACCGTCCAGCTGGCGACCGAAGTCACTGTGCATGCGCCCAGAGCGTCACTAGAGCACGATGGGACAAGGACATCCGAGTTCGATCCCTGACACAGCCCGGGATCAAACCCGGATCGGTAGTGATGCCTCTAGCACTGAGATGCAGTGCCTTAGACCGCTGTGCCACTCGGGAGGCCCCGAATGCCAAGGGTCATTAGAACATCATTGTTGCAGCATTCAGAGGACAGTTCCTTTCAAATGACATGGGTCTATCTAGCAAAATACTGTAGCATTCCTCTAATGTAGAAAAGTTAACAAAGATAGAATGGGTCAAGCAATTGTAACAGGTGTTTAAATATGTAAGTAGCCTACTCTTTGACTGAGGGGTCAAAATAAATCTATGGGTAACCAGTGGGTTTTTTTGTAGAATTTTTCAATTGGACTTCTCTATGGGCCGTCTATGGGAATTGTCCTTTTGGGCTCGACTTCAGCTAAACTGCAGTACCGAAAATGCCCGCTGAGCACAGTGGAAAGAGTGCTTCCAGACCGGAACCCTGGCCCCCTGTACTCTATGCCAGTGGTGTAAATGAATTAAGTAAAAATACTTTAAAGTACTACTTAAGTAGTTTTGGGGGGGTATCTGTACTTTACTTTACTATTTATATTTTTGACAACTTTTACTTTTACTTCACTACATTCCTAAAGAAAATAATGTACTTTTTACTCCACACATTTTCCCGGACAACGAAAAGTACTCGTTACATTTTGAATGCTTAGCAAGACAGGAAATGGTCCAATTCACTTACATTTCAAGAGAACATCCCCGGTAATCTCTACTGCCTCTGATCTGGTGGACTCCCTAAACACACATGCTTCATTTTTAAATTATCTCTAAATGTTGGAGTGTGCCCCTGGCTATCTGTAAATATATATATTTTTTAAGGAATTTGAAATGATTTATACTCTCACTTTTACTTTCGATACTTAAGTACATTTTAGCAATTACATTTACTTTTGATACTTAAGTATATTTAAAACCAAATACTTTTAGACTTTTACTCAAGTAGTATTTTACTGGGTGACTTTCACTTTTACTTGAGTCATTTTCTGTTAAGGTATCTTTACTTTTACTCAAGTATGACAATTTGGTACTTTTTCCACTACTGCTCTATGCATAGGCTTCACTAAGGTACATACTTGATTATTTTTCCATTATAGCAATCCATTGCCAAAGCAGAAAGCCACACCTCTGCATTGGTAAGTGAACATCAACCCCATCTAGAGGTGTATATTGTTTCGGGCGATACTATAACAATAATAGTCAACATTCTGTAGCTACTACACTAAAAGGTCAAATGAAACACGTACAGGGGCTGTTTTGTTGGATGTTTTAATCAAATGCCATTGCAAAAGACCATTATAGCGTGGCATTTCTCCACGTATGTCTATTTTAAAAAGAACTATTTCACCTATCTAATGATTTCTCCAACGGTTCCCCCTTCTGGCCTTTAGTGAGAAAAGTTCAGCAGTAAAACTTTTGAAGGTCAGTTGTGAGCCTAAGTTAAAATGAGCATTGCAGGATCAAACATCAGAGTGAGCCATCTGGCCCCCAGCCTCAGCTTACCATTTTCTATACCCACGGTTTCCTATAACAGATTCCAATTATGTTGGCATGGAAACCTGCCCAGGAAATCATAACAAAATAAAGACCACTCTGAGGTCAGGAGGGTTGGATTGTAATGTCCATTTTGTCTTGATTTGCTTTTCTTTGCCACCTGAGTCAGCGACTGTCTCTGCTGATCTTGTTTTGGGCTCAGTAGAATATATCTCAGGGTAATTGAATTGAACTAGTGTGGCAGGGGAGAAGGCCAATGAGCAGCTGCGGACTATCAAAATAAACAACAAAAGCTACAGAATACAAAGACACATATTAGGATCAAAATTAATGCTTTGGTATGACATGTACTTTGTGTACTTACTGTAAGTCAAGTTTTACACAAATCATCCTTTGACATCATCTCAAGGTAGAATGTACCCCCTAGCTAGGCCTTGAACAGACAATACTCAATCTGCATTCAGATAGGAATTGTATAGAAATATATTGGGATCAGGTAGGACTTGTATAGAAATATATTGGGATCAGATAGGACTTACAGAAATATATTGGGATCAGATAGTACTTACAGAAATATATTGGGATCAGGTAGGACTTGTATAGACATTTACTGTGATCATGTGCGAGTTGTATTTTCTAGAAATGTCTTGGGCTCAAGACTAATCCTTTGTGAGGTGCCTAGAAACATCAGTGGTGTCTAATTTAAAAATGGGATGTACTGTCTGTGTCTGAGAATATCAGTCTACTTTGTACTCTCTCCACCCCCCCCCCCCCACCCCCCTCTATCTCTCTGTCTTTCTCTTCTTCTCTCTGTCTCTCTCTTCTCTCTGTCTCTGTCTCTCTCCTTTAGTATGCTTTCAGGTACAACTTAATAACTTACATAAACTCTTTCCCATGTTTTAGGACTTTCCTTGAAAACATCATTATTTTCGAATATTGATTGATTCATAGTACCTGCTCTGAATGTTGTTAGGGTGCTAATATAGTCTGTAAAGTGCATATTCCTTTTTAGTGCACACACACACACACACACACACACACACACACACACACACACACACACACACAAACACACACAGAACAGACGCTCAGTTTATTGGCCCATCACAGGTTGTGTGGCAGTATTACATTCCATTTGCATTCTAATTTCCTACAGATTGGCTGCTTGTTCAATGGGCCTCAGTGAGATGGATGTGCAGGTTTATAATAAGCGGAGATGAAGGAAATGAAGGAAATATTACATCCTGTGAAGTGGTAAAAACATCTTGGATGCTGCGTGTTGGGGGTGGCGTATACGTGAAAGAACACTGTTCATTGCCCAACGCAAATGTCATTATTGTCAGATTAGAAGACATGCGAGGAGAGGACAGTCTGTATCGGGATGGCAGTGTGGAAGTCACTGGTCTGGATAGACTGGATATATTGTTGTGGCACTGAGGAGTCTCGGGGGTTCAGTGTGGCGTGTGTGTGTGAGTGTTTGTGTGTGTGAGTGAGTGAGAGTGTTAATGTCCACAGAAGACGAACAGGGCTTTTAATAATCAGATTTACAGAGCACAAAGCAGACCTAATTGCTTTTAAATTTACCCTAACTGGCATTTATGGAGCGCAGTGCCGCTTGGGTATTTAGTACATTACTGTGTGTGTGTGTGTGTGTGTGTGTGTGTGTGTGTGTGTGTGTGTGTGTGTGTGTGTGTGTGTGTGTGTGTGTGTGTGTGTGTGTGTGTGTGTGTGTGTGTGTGTGTGTGTGTGTGTGTGTGTGTGTATGTGTGTGTGTGTGTGTGTGTGTGTGTGTGTGTGTGTGTGAGACAGTCTTGCATTAAGGCTGGTTATAGCAGAGTTCACGTGGTCACTCCCGGCACTCACCTCCCCCTATAAACATGCTGAACCAGAAACACAGACGAGTCAGTTAATAAATAGACCTGAGTTACTGTTTGTACAGAATAGTGCACATTAAGGTTGATCTCTCTCCCTGTAAAAAGCTGTCCTAAATGACAAGAGCTCAGTCGGCTACGTGGTCTGTATGTCAGCAGTCTGAGCCCAGTGATGACTGTTTCCTTCTGCTCGTTCATCCGAATTGCAAACCATTTAGATATCGTTTCAGCTTTATGAAGGCACCTTCTCTCTAGATACAGCTTCCTCCGTGCCGGGAGTGACCATGTGAACTCTGCTATAACCAGCCTTAATGCAAGACTGTCCTCCACACACACACACACACACACACACACACACACACACACACACACACACACACACACACACACAGCTCAGCACCACAGCCAGCTGATGGATGGGGAACAAGTATGCTAATGCCCTATTGTTTTTAAAGCCTCTCTCTCTCCTAGCTGCTCTAACTTATAGCATTATGAAAGCCTTCACGGCAATCTCCTCCATTTGTCACGCTGCCACCGCGAAAGTTCACCGACAGAAATAAAACCAGGGAAATGGAGGAGCTGGGAAATGATTTACTGTAAAGTCAAACATGATAGTCTATAAGGTTGTAGGAAAAAGGTGATATTGGTTTTGTTTATGTTTGCCTGCCATATGTTCCCTTGGCATGACTGTCTATGCTGATTTACACAGGGAAATGGATGCTTGGTTGTTTGTTGATTGCATATAAAAAACATATAGTAGCTCATAAAACCTCTGTCCTGTATGGTTGGGTGGAAAGTCCATTTCTGCCTGCAACCAACCAATTTGTGGTCACCTCAAACACAATAGCAAAACATAACTGGTTTTACTTCAGAAGTAATTCTATGGCTATGCTAGTGATATGAGCTGTGTGTGTGGTATAGGCAATATACAGCGAGGGAAAAAAGTATTTGATCCCCTGCTGATTTTGTACGTTTGCCCACTGACAAAGAAAAGATCCGTCTATAATTTTAATGGTAGGTTTATCTGAACAGTGAGAGACAGAATAACAACAAAAAAATCCAGAAAAACGCAAAAATGTTATAAATTGATTTGCATTTTAATGGGGGAAATAAGTATTTGACCCCTCCGCAGAACATGACTTAGTACTTGGTGGCAAAACCCTTGTTGGCAATCACAGAGGTCAGACGATTCTTGTAGTTGGCCACCAGGTTTGCACACATCTCAGGAGGGATTTTGTCCCACTCCTCTTTGCAGATCTTCTCCAAGTCATTAAGGTTTCGAAGCTGACGTTTGGCTAGGCCACTCCAGGACCTTAATGTGCTTCTTCTTGAGCCACTCCTTTGTTGCCTTGGCCGTGTGTTTTGGGTCATTGTCATGCTGGAATACCCATCAATGACCCATTTTCAATGCCCTGGCTGAGGGAAGGAGGTTCTCATCAAAGATTTGACGTTATATGGCCCCATCCATCGTAACTTTGATGCGGTGAAGTTGTCCTGTCCACTTAGCAGAAAAACACCCCCAAAGCATAATGTTTCCACCTCCATGTTTGACGGAGGGGATGGTGTTCTTGGGGTCATAGGCAGCATTCCTCCTCCTCCAAACACGGCGAGTTGAGTTGATACGAAAGAGCTCCATTTTGGTCTCATCTGACCACAACTCTTTCCCCCAGTTGTCCTCTGAATCATTCAGATGTTCATTGGCAAACTTCAGACGGACATGTATATGTGTTTTCTTGCGCAAGGGGACCTTGCGGGCGCTGCAGGATTTCAGTCCTTCACGGCATAGTGTGTTACCAATTGTTTTCTTGGTGACTATGGTCCCAGCTGCCTTGAGATCATTGACAAGATCTTCCCATGTAGTTCTGGACTGATTCCTCACCGTTCTCATGATCATTGCAACTCCACGAGGTGAGATCTTAAATGGAACCCCAGGCCGAGGGAGATTGACAGTTCTTTTGTGTTTCTTCCATTTGCAAATAATCGCACCAACTGTTGTCACCTTCTCACCAAGCTGCTTGGCGATGGTCTTGTAGCCCATCCCAGCCTTGTGTAGTTCTACAATCTTGAGATTAGGAGCACTCCCTTTAAGAGTGTGCTCATAATCTCAGCTCGTTACCTGTATAAAAGACACCTGGGAGCCAGAAATATTTATGATTTCTGATTGGGTCAAATACTTATTTCCCTCATTAAAATGCAAATCAATTTATAACATTTTTGACATGCATTTTTCTGGATTGTTTTGTTGTTATTCTGTCTCTCACTGTTGAAATAAAGATATATGTGTGTACATGCATCCACCTCCAGGACAGAGAGAGACACTGGTCACATTACCCTTTCTCTAGGGTTGGCTAGGCCTCCATCTCCTCAGACCCCGGCACCCTGTGCTCTGGTCATTTCTGCGATTTAGCAGCTTTGCCACTCTGCCTTACTCCCTGTTTCATCAGATACTACCACACTGACTGAGTTCATTCTCAGAGAGAGAGAGAGACACTTTCTACCAGAGGGAGGAAACTTTGCTGTCCTGGCCTCAGCAAGCAGTTGGCTGGCATGTTTTATATCAAATGAAAAGAGAAAAATGAACTGACTCTTCGACCTCTCATTCCTTTCGCTTGAATCTCCTCTTTGTCCGACAGATAATAGTCCCGTCTGTCCTCGTCTCTTAAACCTTCATTTTACAGTTATTTTATTATTTTCTTTACACAAACAGAGAACATGTTCAACCTTTACAACAAACTTTTACCAAGGTAAAAGTAAGAATGCTCAAACGTAGCCTAAATCTCCAACAGTTTGAAGGCTCCCACTGTGACTGTCTGGACAATATGATCTGACCCGTCACAAACAGTACATATACATCACAAGCACTGTTCATTTGATGCCCTCAGTCTGGTACAGCACAAATAGTCTCCTCTGCTTTATTCTCTCCTCTATCCCTGCCTGCCTATACCTGCTGGTTCAAAATGTCTCACTGCTGGAGAACATATCCTTGAGAGGACAGAAAGTAAGTGAATGTCCACCTGTACTGAACCATTTCCCAGCAGCGTATGGCGGCTAAGGCCACTACTCCCATATAACCCTCATGTAATAGATCTTGGTCCAAGGTGCTTGATAAGCTTGCATGGGTTTTACTGGTACTTCTGAGTCTATAACAGCAGGGGGTAAAATGACTAGGGATGAGAGGGACCTAGCCAGCACACCACAGAGAATGGTAATACCCATATCACCCTATCCCTCTCTGAAGAGGACAGTGTTGGGTATTCAAGGGTTGAGGGATTAAAAGCGTGCGGTCTCGGCCGCTCCGTTCTGATGGATTTCTGCTATTATCAGTGTTTATATTAATTCCTGCAGAGATAAATGGATAACTGTGTTTTATTCCCTGCAGAAGCAGTTTAGGGACACACACATACACAGTGGGAGGATGGTGCAGAGCGAGACAGAGGTTATAGAGCTGAACAATAATCACCACCTCGACCAATCAGCTGCTCTGATGTGTACATGATGTTCCTTGTTATGCAATAAGTAAGCCAACATAGATGGATGTGTTAAACTATGAGAGCATGTGAATGAGGACTGATCAGCTCCAATCTGAATGTGCACTTGCTAATTTAGTCATATTTTAGTTGAGTAGAGAGAAGATAAAGCCTGTATGCCAAATGGCACCCTATTCCCTAACGTTATAGAGTACACGCCTTTTTGACCAGCCCCAAAGTAGTGCACCATACACTACCGTTCAGAAATTTGGGGTCACTTAGAAATTTCCTTGTTAGTGAAAGAAAAGCACATTTTTTTGTAAATTAAAATAACATCAAATTGATCACAAATACAGCATAGTCAGGACTTGTGAGGCATCTGTTTCTCAAACTAGACACGCAAATGTACTTGTCCTCTTGCTCAGTTGTGCATCTCACTCCTCTTTCTATTCTGGTTAGAGCCAGTTTGCTCTGTTCTGTGAAGGGAGTAGTACACAGCATTGTACGAGATCTTCAGTTTCTTGGCAATTTCTCGCATGGAATAGCCTTCATTTCTCCGAACAAGAATAGACTGACGAGTTTCAGAAGAAAGTTATTTGTTTCTTGACATTTTGAGCCTGTAATTGAACCCACAAATGCTGATGCTCCAGATAATGGAGAAAACATTTGCTTTTCTTTAAAAACAAGGACATTTCTAAGTGACCCCAAACTTTTGAACGGTAGTGTAGATAGGGAAATGTCATAAGGCAGCTGTCAAGGATAACTGTGCACCATACCTATGTGGCTCAGTTGGTAATAGTATGGCACTAGCAATGCTGAGGTTATGGGTTCAACTCCCGCAGGGATCACATATTGTATATATACTAAACATGTATGCATTCACTCTGGTAAGTAGTATTTAGCATTATTGCTCCTAACTCATCCCCTGTGTTATGGTGTAATGTGAAACCTAAAATGCTACTCCGGGCTGTTAGTGCGTGTCTGAGTTACTAAGACACAAAGCAGTCCATTAGAAAGTGTATAGAACACCCTCCCAGTCTTCACTGCACCCATTGTATAACAACATCAACCAATAACATAATTTCATCATGCAGCCGGCACAGATTCTGGGGTGTTTTAATTCCCGTTTACGATGTCCAAATAACAGACGTTGTAATTGGAGCGGTTTAATTGTTTTTAGAGAAATAAAGTATAAAGATTTACTAAATCTCTGTCATTACCTTAGCAAATAGAAACCCAGAAAGAAAAGAGATGCTGATGTTCAACAATGCCAACATTCTGGAGAAATTCGGAGAAATTCTAGAGACATTATTGGGAGCCTGATGCTCTCCTATACCACAAACATGTACATGTCAGCACACATACACAACGCGTTAGGTGCTTACTGAAAGCAAAGCACAGCTTTAGAAACTGTTTATACTTGTTACTATTCCATTGTAACCTCCAGCGCCAAAACCGTAAAAGTTACCAAAACAACTTTAAAATGTGCAGACTGGCACTATCAAACCTTTTGATACTACTTATACTTTTCACACTACAACAATATTTGCATGAATCCCAATGCATTGAACGGGAAAAATATGGGTTGATACTATAGTCTTCAACCGTTTTAGGGATAGCCCCCTTTTTTTCAATTTTCGGCTAAATTACTTACCCAAATCTAACTACCTGTAGCTCAGGCCCTGAAGCAAGGATATATATATTCTTGGTACCATTTGAAAGGAAACACTTAGAGGTTTGTGGAAATGTGAATTGAATGTAGGAGAATATAACACAATAGATCTGGTAGAAGAAAATACCACAATCTTTGAAATGCAAGAGAAAGGTCCCAGTTCTAGCCATCACTCTGCTTGTAATTCCGATAGTGTCCACAAGATGGCAGCAGTGTGCAGGGTTTCAGACAGATAACTTGAACTATGAGTGAACTACAAGACTTTTAGTGTGAAGCCACCAGGTACATTTGGGACATTCGCATTCATATTTCATTTTTATGCAAGAATATTGTCAAATCTGTATACTTGGACTTTGATTTAGCTTTCCAAGTATTAGTAGCCATATTATAAGTTCAACATTTGCAAAAAACAGTTTGCATAACTTCATAACTCTGAATATTCTTATAATTTTTGTCCAAAATGAAAAAGCATGCTGTCGTACAAGGTTAGTAGCTACATTTTATGACATATACATGGTTCATGGTTCATGGTTTCATATACATGGTTTTTCCCGTAAAGCCCAGCTCATTGGCTATCTAGCTAGCTTTGTTTGACCCCGATTGGTGCTTATTTGACATAGATAGAGTCGTTTAAGTGATGACCAGCTACGCCATGAGGGCGTAGCTCTCTGACCAAATATGGTGTCCTATAGGATATACTACACCCCTAATGATATAGTGAAGTCTTGTTACACTCTAGGAATACATATGAACGTGATTTCACTAAATTTGATCTAACAAAGCGACACTTCATCTTATCACAGTGTCAACCCTTTACTGGAGCTCCATTTAATATGCTTCAACTTGTTGTCATAGAAACACACACACACACACACACACACACACACACACACACACACACACACACACACACACACACACACACACACACACACACACACACACACACACACACACACACACACACACACACTAACAAATTTAAAACACTGCACTAGCGATTCTTTCAGAGTAGCTTTGCATAAACTAGTTTGAGTAAAACAATACATGGCAAATAAAAAACTGGATGGTCTTCAGAGATATAGTAGATGGGAGGGGTTGAGGGCAGCTGAAGGATGGGACTAAAAACAAACAAAAGATAACTAATGTAAGATATAATGTGTCCGTAAAAGGTATATAGTATGTATAAACTGGAAGTAGAAGACTAATTGTTGTTGTCCATTAGTTTACTCCAATTAGGGGAGGGGTGGTAAGGTTAGGAGAAAATAATAAAGGAAAATATATTTCAAAAATATATATTTAAAATAATATATATATATATTTTTTTTAAATAAATATATGTGGGATTGGAAATGATGCAGACAATTACATTGATAGAATCCACAATCAATTTGCAATATTAAAGCTGATCCACCCCTTAAAATATATATTTAAAAAATTTAACTAGTTTGAGTTGAGATGAAGAAGTCCAGCTAGAGGTTAAGTACCAGAACAGATTATACCAAATCTACATTTAGTGTAAACTTTTGAAAATTATTAGAGTAAACATATGGCAGTCAAGTCATATTTCAATTTGTGCTCCATGTTGTGGGAGCAGAACAATCAACACATTTCTGATTAACTAAGAAACTAAGAAAGATATGTTCTAAAGCTCTAAGTTCTATTCTAGAGCAACAAGGTCTCAAACTCACTGCAAAAATGTATCTCACCACACAATAAAAACATTAGTAGGAGGAAGCCAGTGGGAAGACATCACAGTTCTGGTATGACTGAGGCCACACATAAACCTGGAGGCTATTGTAGGCAACCTACCAACTTGGTTTAGAACTCTGAATCTAAACTTCATCATTACACTCCTACACCTGCTGTTGTACTGTTAGACTCTTCAGCTCCACAGAACCACACACTGTGATCCACTGTTTAGGTGCAATGAAGCATGTAGAACCCACCTACGCATAGATGTTTTTGTTAATGTAGTGAGAAGTGTAAACCATACAACAGTGTTGATGGGCCTTAGTGAGTTCATTTACATGCACACTAATACTTCGATATTAAACTGGTTATGGCAGTAGGCCGAGTATGGCAATAGTCATGTAAACACTACTCGCTTATCTTAATCGGCGTAAGGTCCAAATCGAAGTAAGCATACGCCGATTAAAACACCTGATTTTCTGAGCAATCTTTCTAACTATTAGGAAATTGACACGGTTTAATCAGCGTTCCAGCAGTGTACTTGATCAGCACCGGTAGCACAAGCCTCCTTAAGTGAGTGACTGAAAGGATTTCGGAAAAACTGAAAGTAATGCATCTTAGAAATTGTTTTTACATACAAACTTCATATGTACGAACTAGTAATCAAATATGCCTCGCCAAAATAACATGGTCGCTGTGGTAGAACGTTTTTTTGATTGATGATTTTCGGCATTTATTTAAGTCCCATTGGGAAGGCTGATTTCAGATGTGTCCATGTGAACAGGAGTATTAGGGAAATCGTTGTTCTTGCAAAGCCTGTCAACTTTTTAAACAAACTATTACAACCCGACTGACTATTCACAAAAATAGTATTATTGTGTGCATGTAACTGTACTCGGTGAAGTGATGTGGTGTAGGCAGAGGTTAGAATATTTTGGAACTACACAGAGGGTTTGA